>NW_010120227.1:71740-155700 GCF_000699245.1 Pterocles gutturalis | reverse complement strand
ATAAAATATATGAGCCTTTCTCGAGGACAACTGGCAGGTATCCTAGAGGGGTATGCTTGAGCAGGCTGCTGCACACCAAGGTCTATCCGTACCTCGGTGGATCCCTCAGCAACCTTTTAAGTCAGATGAGATCTGCAGCGGGTGCTAATGGCTACAGTCAGGGTTTCTCCAGCATAATTTACCCATGTCTAAATGTATGTAAAATAAGTTCTGATGACATATTTTCTTATGAATTAGCAGGTCTTGCTGACACAAATCAGGAGCTCAATACAATATTCAGCAAGCGCATTAAATCTCCCTCTAACGTGCTGCACACTGAGACACTCTTCGTTATTACCTTAAAGTACTAGAAGCTGGAGAAGTGCCAGCTTCTCCCTTCCGACAGCAACAACAATGATATAGGCAGAAATAATTAGCGCTCTGCTACACAACGGGCATGGATCGTGCTGTTCTTCAAAGCACGTTTCTCTCCCTTTAGCTGCTATGCAGAACTCCTTGATAATTAATCATCTCTTGGTGACACTGCAACACTGATAAACCCTCAAGAGGTGCGTTTAATGTGTTGTGCAGATACGCAGACCCTCCGTATTTTCAAGATGGTTGTGCTGCAGGATGAGCCCGGCCTGGGGTAACAGCACAGCCCTGCTGAGCTTGGAGGACTCAGCCACGCTGATGGTCTGTCTTCGCACAATGTCAGAGCAAGTCCTCGTCCTTAAGCCTGAGAAAGCAAGAGCCCTTTGGGTTTTCTGTAGTCTCTGGATAGAACAGTTGGGAAGAAAATATTTTCTTGCAAAGAGAGCCTATTGTGATTCAGTGGATTTTAAAAGGAACTAAATTATCAACCCAAAATACAAGATGAAACCTTTTTTCTTGAAGTTTACAAAAATCTGACTATTTTTTATTTAATTCCCCGTTTCATTATTTTACACATCTACCTTTCCTGCTTTGTTTTGCAAAGCAGGAGACCCTCAGCTCTGTGCAAGGCTGATCTTGCTGGGATGCTCCGGCAGGAAACTCTGGCAGTTGTCTGGGGCTGTCACCTGCAAGAGTGTGTCACTGCTGGTAACCAGGCACTGTGGGCTGACTGCACAACTTTTATTCTTTTTTTTTTTTTTTTTTTTTTTTCTTTTTTTCCCCCCGGTAATGGGTCCTTAAGGAAGGAAACACTAATGAAAGTTCTGCTTAAAGGTCTGATTCTGGAGAGAGAGAGCAATTGAGCAATTTCTTGCTGAGAGATGACTGCACTGGGTGCGTGTCCTAGGACAGGCGATCTT
This sequence comes from Pterocles gutturalis, assembly GCF_000699245.1. Taxonomy (NCBI): domain Eukaryota; kingdom Metazoa; phylum Chordata; class Aves; order Pterocliformes; family Pteroclidae; genus Pterocles; species Pterocles gutturalis. The sequence goes on along the minus strand of NW_010120227.1, from coordinate 154,426 downwards.
GTAAACTCGTGAGCTTAGGGTGAGAGCACCTCAAGCTTACCCAAGCATGTCTTTATGATAGCTAAGGCTGTTCATGGGAATCCTTCGTTACTTAACGCCAAAAATCAAAGCATTGATTCGTAGCACCTCAAAACACTTCCCTTGGCCATATCAGAATAAGGGGTTAATTTTTTCTCACCAAATTATGTAGCAATTATAATCTGCACCAGAGAATATTTTATTCCTCCACTTCAATGCTGGAGATGCTTTCTCACTTTTACAGCGTCAATTTCTCCTGCTATTGGCAAATCCTGTAACAAAGAGCAGGAAGTGGTTTCAGATGTGTCCATCCTACTGACACGGGTCATAATGAGAGTAGAAAGTGGGCCAACATGAGCTCTCATAGTGTCAGTAGCATAAACCCAAGTGCCAGGCCATTTTAAATAGTTATGTTCTAATGGTCTCTGGGCTGATGCAGAGTTCAGCACACTCTGTGTGTACAAGTTATACTCATCAGTTCTATTTTTCCTTTTTGAGTAAAAATTAAGAGTAATCCTTCAATTCTGCGGCAGCCTTCTGTTGCAATCCAAAAGTCAATGCAGCATTCAGGCTTCATATGTACTTCACCATTCCCTTAGGCCATTGTTTAGATGGCATTTTTAGGAAAGTTAAACACCATTAGTATCCTGTGTCCTGCTTTGGCACAGCATAGTCAGTCCAGAGCTGCTATGGGTAAGGTTTACAACCACTTTGGGGCACAAGGCAGCGAAAACAGCAGAAGCACAATGGCAAATAGGCTCCTAATAGCCAGAAATTAATAGGAAAATAAATTATTTGGGTAGATACTTTTTTGGGGGTTTTGGGGTTTTTTAACATAATCTCTTTTCCTATGGAATGCCTGGCTTGGTCTCTTGGCCATAGGCTGATGGAAAGTCCCTTGTTGCAATGAATGGAGGGATGTCCTCAGTGGACCTTTTTCACTGTGAAACCAAATATTTCAGAAGTGCCTGGACTGATCTGAAGGACTCTTAGTATAATTAAATATAGAATTGGATGGAAAGCAAAATCTGCACATGGTGCTGTGGCAAAGTCCCTGGAATTGATGGTGGTTTCTCTGGTAGAAAACAGTCCTGGAGGAAGGCAGCTCACAATTCAAGGCTGGTTTGGAAGGATTTGGGAATTTGCTGTCTGGCTTCTGTTTTAATTGTTGTTTATCTGTAAACACTCCCTCAACCCGGAGTGGATTGCAAATATCAAAATCAGAATAATTAAATGATTGCAAGTACTAATGAAGTTCCTAAATAAGCAGAGACATTCAAATGCAATAGGCTTTAGATCCATGTCAGGTCTTTGTATCTGAGATTGCAGCTTGAAAATGAGAGACGGTTGTCACCTAGCTCAGCAAAGCACTGCTTTATTTCAGACTAAAACATCTCTTCTGTCCAGGCAGGAGAGCACTGTAATACTTGGTGTATTTAGTAATATAGTAAGTGTACAATGGTCATGGTTATTTTGTCTGCTCTCTCTCCCAATTAGTATTTATTTTGAAAAGACAGACCGTAGCTCTCTGTGCAGGTGCTGTAAGGTGATGTTGCTATAACCCCATTACTAGATTATATTCATAGCTTTCTCATGCAAGATCGTGTACATACCACCCAAGAATAAATTCAAGCTCTTTTCTTTTAGCGGGCCCATTTTTGGCTATGAAGAACACAAAAAGGGCTCTGGTTAAAAATCTGCCTTCCTCAGCCATGTTCGTTCCATATAAAATAAAGTCTCTTTGATTTTAACTCACAGCCCTATGTCAAAGACTGCACTTTGTCCTCTGGGTACACAACCCCCCCAGTACTTACATTTTCACACATGGACCTTTCCATAGAGGCAAGCCTGGTCTGTGCTGATGAGGCCATGAGAAAATCACTCTGAGAAAGGCTACTCTCTTTGCTACTTGAAATGAAGATGAGTAGAGCAGGAGGCTGACTTTAGAAGTTTCTAGTGGTAAATATCCAGAGACTACTATCCCTGTCAAAAGGGATGGATGTTTCAACAGCTAGTCAGCCAATTTCACGCTAAAATTAAAGTTGTCAGTCATCAGGTGGCCTGCTTGGTAGATAAGCGATATTACAGTTTCACATACCCAAGCTTTTTCCATTGGTCAGAATTTGATGCAGAATCCTTGCTGGCAAGCCATTGACACATAAAATGTAGCAATTATTGCTAGCATTTTTATTCTCAAGGTTTTTTGGCACATTGAGCTCAGATTCCCATTTGCTTGGTTTAATACGTGTAAACAATCCAATTTTTCATCAGTTCTGCTCAAGAGCTCATCAGTGACTGCATATGGGTGTAATCAAGTAAGCATCGTTTACTAAATTCAAAGCTTAGTTCTTTCATTTCCATCAGTTCCCACTTCTTTTTAAATTTCTTAGAACAACTCCACATTTTTAAATAGCGTTAGTCAGGATTCTTTTTTGTTTGTTTGTTTTACTCGTACTGATATCATTTCGGTTCTTCTTTTTTTACTGCTTGAAGTGCAATTCTACTTCCCCCACATCATTTCTTTGCAAAGCCAGATGGACAGAAATGGTTCCATGCCATGCCGAAATACTCCATCTTATTTATATAAGATAAATCTTGCTCCTAAACAATTCTGAAGAACATATTCATTATATAATATCTATTGAATTTGTCATTCAACTCATTCTTATTTCATCTTTCATCATTCTGCTGTTCTTCACTACACACATGTACCGGAAGAGGGGAAAAAAATACAAGTTATAGAGAAGATGATGACAGGAATCTGGTGAGATGGATGAATTTGTCTACCACTGTTTTGTTCCCATGATGACAAACAGATTTTTTTTTTTTTCCTCACCGTTTTTTCCTCCTCTCCCTGAGCTCCTGTGGTTTTTTTTTGGGTGCACTGCTGGGGAGCAGAGCACAGCGCCTGCTGCTCAGCGCCAGGACGCCCAACTGACTTGCTGATTTTCTGTGCTCAGGAATTCATGTGTCTAAATACTCCTAATGTGCATCCCTGGAAATCCATCCATGGTAAACATACATTTATTTCATGAGGAGAGTACACTAGGCTATTTTGGAACATGTACTCTTGGCAAGTTACCCGTGGTACATATCTGATGTCGTTATTCAGGTATGGGTCTTCAAAGCTTCTTCACGCAGTGCCTGTTGCCGCACTGTTATGCTAATCACACCTAGGAAGGCAGACTGTACTTTTCATTTAGAGCAATGGCAAAAAGCCATTAGTACAAAGATAGGGGATAATTTTTTGACCCCTTTACCTCCTATATCTTTCAAAGATTTTTAGCTTGGCCTCTTGTATTCTCCATGCCATCACCAGTCTCAAAGATCGAGGGGAGACCATTTGGGCTGTGCGGCACCAGCACAGCAGCACAGTCTTTCTGCTCGGACTTTCATCCCAGGCCAGTTGCCCAGGAGCGAGGTTGTACACCAGAGCCTGTGCCCGGGTAGGAGGAGATGTGCTGGGGAATTTCCAATAATTTTACTCTGTGCCACAGATATTTTCACGCATGCCTAGACCAGCACTGCCCTTAATTGAAAGTCATCCTGTCCTCGGTATGCTAATCCAATCTGCTGTGGGAGTTCCTTCCCCTCCCTGTGCTTTCTGCTTGCATGTTTGCAGCGGAGTGTCACCATTATGGGAAGTGCCATGCTGTCTTCCAGTCTTACTATTCCCATGTTTTATTTGCCGGGCTATCGTGCAGGAGTGCTGTTTCAACATTCACTTACAGCAGCAGGCAGGAAATTATGTTCTCTCCACAACATTCAGAGTTTCCAGCTCCAAAAGGTCATCTGTAGGAAAAGTCTGTGTGAGGAAGTATAATAAAGGTGTGGAAATTATTATCTACATCAGTGCCACTGAGGGCACACGAGAATAACCGTCCTCATTGTTTTTAAGATGGAGGAGGAAAGACACCCCCAGCTCATGGGTTTCCGTATTAAGCAAGAACAGTGTTGTGTCAATTAGCAGAAGTACAAAATGAGCTTGTACTTTTTGACTTACTCATTTTCACCAGTCGGTCCTAAGGCCCTGATTCAGCAAAGCAATAAAGCTGAAATCATTCTCTCCCGGCAAGACCCACCATCCCAGCTACAACACAGGCATCTCGACAGCACAGCTCTAACACATGCCTTCATTTGCTATCACGATTAAAGAAAATAACCTGATCCCTTTGACTGCTTCTTAAAATAACTTCAAAGGGGTTTCTGTATGGAGGATTTCTTGTGGGAGTACACTACAACCAAACAGCAATGTGATTTAAGAGTCCTCATCTCAGAGAGGTGGCTGTGCTGCAGCATTACAACCACGGCAGAGCCTTACTGTAATCTTCTGCAAGTCAGGTTGAAAACCCTGGTTTGCCTCTTAAATCCCATGTTTTTAACCTGCATTTCTTGAGCAATTTGTCATTGTAGTAATTTGTTGCCTAACTGATTGTACAGACGGGTAATACAGCTTGAATGCCACATCAAGGAAAAAACCATATAGTCTACAGAGCAATCTGGTTAAAAATCCTTTTGCAGTAAGACACTAATACAGCATTTATAATTCCAGATGAGCCAGTCATGTAAAAATGGTAATGTAAACGTAGAAAACTACCATTCTTTTATTCTGTTTCCTTCTCAGTCATTATTTATGCTCCTGTTGTTTTAGACTCCAGTTATTCGTTTAGTAACTGTACATATTAGTAACCGTAGTTGTAAAGGTACCTTTACGAATTGTTGGGCTTGGATCCAGTACAGAGTAAAAATAGAGCTTTATCTGTTTATACTATCTTGTATCAATAGGCTAAGGCAGACATTTTTTTTTGTCTCCCCTAATCTTTAGCTGTGGAAAAATGTTAATTAGTCAGAAGAGGTGGTGAACAGCACAGTGGAAAGTTCTTACAAATAAACTCTTTGGAAAAAAATGTGACCTTAACAAAAGAGAAGTTGGAAGCATTGGGCACCCTGTGAATAGTTTGGTTTTACAGCTGCTAAAAGGGTGTAAGGATAGATTGCAGTCCCTGAGCTAAAGCGCTGTCATGGCCAAAAATTGCTCAGGAATGTATTAAGTGAAAGACCTTCCTTCAGACGCCCTGAACAGGGAATAGGAGGATAGTGCTGCAGTTGCTTCCACATAAGACTGTAAGTGTCTGTAAGCTGCAAGGTCAGTGTGTGGTGGGAACTGCTACAAGGAAGTGCTGAGGACCAGACCAGATGTTCTTCAGCATGGACAGTGGTTAAACAACGTTAAAGAGTGTTAACACATCAATACAGTGTAGGTTTCCTCTCTAGGTTTCCAATATGACAGGGTAAGGTGGACTCCATACAGCTACGGTAAATAGCACAAAGCAGTGGTGGCTGAGGTCTCCACACCTATAGCTCAAACCCCAGAGCTAAGCGGTAGAACTGTGGCACTTCTGGTCTTATCAGGTGCCCATAAAATCCTGGCCTCTTGCTGTGCAAAGGTTTGCATTGTTCGTAGCCAAGCATGTGAGAAGGAGAGAGGCTGTTTATTCCATGGAGTTAAAAACTGTGACTGTTATTACTGCTTTGTTTAACAAAAAGTGCGAAGAATTGTTTCCTAAGACTGTGTTAGAGCTGTGGTTTGATCACGCTGATAGTTGGTGCTTTAAAAGCCACTAGTATTAGTAATTACTCATAGTTGCTAGGACTCTTTGAAAAACTTTTCTTGCCTCACATAATTTCTTGAGAAAGAAGGCTGTTCTCTGCTGGATCTCTTGACCTGAAAAGCTCTCCTCTCTTTGGAAATTTTCTAAATGAAGTTTCAGATGCATGAGACAGAAATAAGCAAAAAGAGGCAGTGATTTGTTTGGGTTTGTTTTTTCTTTTAAAAGTTGAAATTCAAGTCAAGCACCTTTTTATGTAAAAAATTAAACTTCTTGACAGATATGGACCCAGACTTTTATATTGCTTTTCAGATTTTTTTCTTATTTGCAAAAGTACATTATAAAATTGCATCTGGACTTTGACAGAAAAACTGTCTCCTGTCCAAACTGGCCTATTATCTCAATATGATGATGGTTTTCATGTCTTTCCGTTCCTTGAGAAACAGGTGTCAGCTCACTTTGACTCACCACTGGGTCAAAATACTGGTTAATTTGAAAAGTAATCTGGACAGAGCCATAGACAAGGACACTGTGAATTAAGCACAGTGACCCTGCCATGCTCAGTCGAGCTGTGATTCTACAAGAGCAATGACATGCCCATATCAGCGGAGAACAGATAATTCCTGAGCATGTGATCAGTGTGTGTGTCTCTCTTGCTAAGATCTCATGCTATGCAATTTAGGAAATGAATTAATTTTCATAAGGAAAAAAATACTAAACAGGAATCTTGAGTTTTGTGATTTTAAACACTTTGTTAAAAAACCAACAATAGCAGCAAAAACACCTCCACCAAACCCACTTTTCTTCCTGATTCCAATTAAGAGCTCAAATAAGTATCTTGAACAGGATTTTCCTGGGTCAGTGTTTCTGTCTCAAGTGAATTCCCCCATTTATACCTCCTCACCCTTACTGACCCTTTGCGGAGGATGGTGCTGATGTAGCACAGCAACCGTTTCACCTGGAAGCCGTCTCACACCTTCGTGCCAAATCACTCCCATGCTGCTTGACATCCAATGCCTGCCTATCGATGCGATCAGCATCTTGCGTGTGGCGATACATGGGGAACGTAACTCCACCAACTCGTGACTGCGTTTTACAGATCTCCCTCTCACCAGCACTACCCGGTTCCACTTCCCATAAACTAGATCAAATAAAAGTTCAATTGTTTTGTGAGGAATGGCAGCGAGGCAGTGCTGCCAGTTTAATTAGCTCTTAACTGCAAACTCGAAGCCTCTAGTAAAGGTGCTTGGGAGCAGATGGTTGGTGGAAATAAAACAAGTGATGGAAGAGTTGTTTCTAACAGGGCTGAGGTGGTCTTCAGGGGGAATGGTGTATGGAAAATGCCTCTGCAACTCACCAAAGCCTGTAACTGGCCATGCGATCCAGAGCACAGACAGTGGGGACGTCAGGTGGAAAATGTTACACATGTTGAGTTGGGCCTTGTACAAATTACATCAGATGGAAACTTCCTCCCGTAAAAAGGATCAACTTAGGCTGGAACAGAACAAAAGTCTTATTTTTCCATGTTTTTAGTGGGTTTTGACAACAGAGACCCTATGCTGGCCTATTAAACCACCTCAGATACAATCTTGAAGGTTTTTAAAGGAAAGATTCCTAGAGACATGCCCTGGATAATAATAAATCTCTCAATAGGGCTTGAATCTGCAGAAGAATCAAGCAAAACCACCAATTCTGACAACCCCATCACTGTCACAGCTTTTTCATAGCTAACACAAATCCAGACCATAGGCAGTGTGACAGTGAGGGTGACTGAACACTGGCACAGGTTGCCCAGGGAGGTTGTGAACTCTCCGTCCTCAGAGATTTTCAAAAGCTGTCTGGATATGGTCCTAGGCAACTGGCTCTCTGTGGCCCTGCTTGAGCATGAATGGATGGACCAGGTGACCTCCAGAGGTCCCTTCCCACCTCAGCCATTCTGTGGACTGGAGCAGCGTTCAGCACAGAACAGGCTCAGAAATCCCTGTTTGCTTCTGTAGTCATGAGCTGCTCTGTTGAGTCCCCATTTGCTGAAGTGGATCTGCTTTTAGCTGGGAAGTCTTGGATGTAAGTGACCTATTCTAACATCATGCTGGCAGGTGGATGGTTTGAGGAAGTACGAATAAATGTTGCACCAAAGGAACAGAAAAGTCTTATTCTCTCTTCTTTCTCCCCATAGGGAATGAATGAGGTGTATCCAGCCAATTTGTCACCTCTGTGGATGTCAGAAGAGGGTGAATAATTAGTAATTTCTATTTGATTCACTTTATACCTTTTTCTCCTCCTAGACACCTGAAATTCTACTGAGCAGATGATAACTTCACTGGAAATGAGCCATCTAGCAAATCCTTCTGCTAACAGTTTTTGCGCTGCAACTTATGGTAGGTAGATCATTTACAGTGTTTGTTGTTCAAGAGTATAACTGTTTTTATTGGGCTTTTCAGTCTTGCGCAATACTAAGACACCCTCACTGGAGGGACAGTAAATGCATAAATCAGATGTTTGCCATGATGAATCAACTATCATGACTTTCAGAAACTTTGCTTTCTGAAAGTGTTTTCTCTTTTGCTTGAAACATATTGTTCATGCCAACAGATTTGCTAGGAAGTTTGCAAAAAAAACCAAAATCAAAACGGATACAAAGGAGGAAACACATATGTTTTAAAATTGGAGACTCATTCTTCTAAAAACATTTGTACATTTGTCTAAGTCTTCAAATACGAGGAATTTATTTATTTTACTGAGACAGACTTGCAGCGCAACTAGACTTGAGATGAATTAGTAAGAAAGACTCTCCAAAATCTGCTGCTACAGGAGAAGCAACATGTTGCTGTAGCCAAAACGTCCAGAGGGGAATTACGCAAAGAGATTACTCATCACCAGAGCAAAGTCTTAATTTCAAGTTCCCAGCACTGATTTATGTCTGGGTCACAGCACCAGCTTCTCTCCCTGTGCTTGTTCCCTTGTGCAACAGGAAAAGGCTTTTGCCTCCTCTGCAACTGGTGAGACTTGAGCCTGATTTGACCCATGATGAATATGTGTGTATCTGGGAACTGCAAGTGATCTGAGGGTGGTCCCTCAATATCATCCCAGGCTGGTGACCAGCAAGAAATCAAGCCCTGACTCAAGAACTGAACCATGCGCTCTGACAACAACTCTTTTGTTGGATGGGAGTAAACTAAACACAGTCTGGATTCCTGTATAAATGGAGATGATTCAGGATTACTCTCTTTCACAAACTTTCAAATATTGGCTTACAGTGCGCATTTCTGGAACATGTAATAAAAAATTTAAAACAAATGCTTTTATCTTCATGGTTATGGAGAAAAGTCTGAAAATGTGACATTAAGGTATGTGGATGGCTAAGAAAATGGGAAATAATAGTAAAAAATAAAATTAAAGAAATCACAGGCTGTGTTAGTCTTAAAAATTTCATGACTTTAAAAGAAATTTGGAGATTGTCAAATTCTTGAAGTCGAGCTTCTCTCTTCTAGTTTGCTTTTCTGGCAGGTGGTGTTGACAACAAGCTCATGAAGTTGTACATAATTTTAGAAAAACAAGCAAAACATAATTTAATACATTCCATAGCTTCTATTGATTATTTCTGAGCTCTAAAACAAGCTATAAAGGAGTTAATGCAATTGCTACAGAGGCAAGTCTATTGTCTGTGCTTCATGCTGCTGGAACCACTCCAGCACTCCTCCCTGCGACCCAGCTGGCTCGTGCTCTATCTGGAAAAGGAGAGTTTCACATCTTCATTGCCTCCCGCTTCAGTTTAACTGCCAGTGTACAGCCCCGTAAGCTGCTCAGGGAATTCCCTTCTACCTTGTGATCCTGGTGGATGGCACATTTTGGGCTTTGTGCTTTCTGTTCCCCTGCTCTGCCCAACCCAGGGAGCAGCCGGGATCCACAGGCAAGGCACAGGGGACCTGCGGGCACGAAGGCACAGGTGGGGGAGATGGCACTTGGCCACATGCACGGTCATGCAAAGCAAAACACCAACAGGGAATGGTGAGAGGGTGTTCAACAGCCTGGGCCACCCAAGGGGTGGGAAAGAGAATCCATTGAAGAGGTGGGAAAGGAAAAAAAAATTAATGTGGCTCTCCTAATCCCCCGCAGACAGCTGGAAGGGGTTCCCAGGGAGCAGGGATCAAGGAGCTTGTCCCTGCGTGCCGAGGGTTTGGGAGGCTGACACACCTTGGGGTGAGAACAGCAGCAGGGAGAAAAGAAAAAGTGAAATACAGAAAAATGAGAAAGGGAGATTAGAGAGGGAGAAGCAATGGCAGCACTGTCAGAAGCTGGCAGCCCAAAGACACCTGGCTTCCCCGTGCAGGTTGGAAGGGATCTGGTAACACACAGGGCGGTGAAAAGCAATGTCTGTGCTCTGCCCAGCGTCCTCTAATAGGTACCTACAACTCCACAGTTTGTGTCTGGGGCTGTCATCCCAAGGAGCTTTCACTTTCCATCCATTACCGCCTCAGTGAGCTGCTGGGAAGCTGCAGAGCACAAAGCAGTGCCACTCGTGCTGCCATTGCTCCTATTTTCAGCTCCGTGAGCTTCAGAGAAGCAAAGCAATGTGAGGGGAGGACGGGGAACCAGGCTGCCCAGGCTCTTCATCAGAGCTGTGATTTACCCTCCTCTAAGGCAGCTGATGGAAGAGGTTATGGCTGGGTTGCTCTGCACGAGTAGCACTTGGGTTTGGAGAATTCACTGGTTTTAATGAGTAGCAAAAAAAAAAAAAAAAAGGAAAAAACATCTCTGGTTTTCTTCTGTGCTGTACAAGCATTTCTGAAAAAAGGTTATGGGGCTGGTAACAGCCTGCAGAGTGAGGGAGAGATTTTCTGCAGGTACTCCAGGTGGGACTGGGATGGCACAAGCCCTTCTCTCCTGCATTGCTGCAATGGGCCATTTTACCGGCTTTTTGGAAAATAACAGGGGCTTTCTTTTCCCCAATTACATGGACAATTAGATCTTTTTCATTATTTCAAAGGGATTTCTAAACACTTTAATATCAAGAACGCCAGGTCACAGCTGTATGGCTGGAAGAGAAGGGCCTGGCTCAGGTCTGTACCAGGGACGTTCTCAGCCTCCTTGAGGAGAGTTAACCAGTCTCTTAAATGTTCTCAGGTGGCCTCTGACATGCTCAAAGCTCCAGCCCAGTCGCCTATGGTCCTCTGTTTGCAAAGGTGTCTGGTGTCTGAGGCTGCCCTTTAGCCAGTCCCTGTGTTCTGTCTCTGTTTCCCAGCCAGCCTGAGCTGCAGTGTGGGATCAGGACCCGGCACCTTCCAGAAATGGGGCCTTTGTTTTCTACCTGTAAATTAGGAGTCCCAGCACCTCCCTGCTTCAGGCGTGTGCTGCGGACTGAGTAGTGGTGGAAGCTGTGAGGTGTCATGGTGAATAAGGTAAGAGAGATAGCACCAGTATATCTGGGGTTATTTTGTTACAGGCTTGGCTCCGCTCTGTGCATTGCGGGAGGATGAGCTAAGGAACAAAAAATTCAATGATAGTTTTAAAAATTATTTCAGTGGAAATTACTGTGTGTTTACTGGTTTTATGCTGCTTTCTCTTGGCCTTGCACTTCTGAGGTTTCATTTTGTGACATGAAGCCCCTTGTCCCCTGCTGCAGTCACGTCTTCTGCAAAGGCAAAAGTTGAACATCTTTTTGCAGAAGAGTCTCAGGGTTTCCAGGCCAAACCTCATTAGCTCCTTTCAATACATGGTGAAAACAAAATGTGAGCTCCTTAGGGTTTGAAATTTTTTTTTTTTTTTGTTACTTGCCATGACTCTGGGCACAACAGGACCTCTGCACTTGGGGACCTGAAGCATCACCTGAATAACCAGGAGATCATGGGGCTGCAAGACACATCCAGAGGTCAGCGGAGTCATGCCTGAAGGCCTGCTCAGCTGTGTCTACACTTCTCCTGACTGTTATTTCTGTTATCTGTCCTCAGAAACATCCTCCATCACAGTCAGTGATGGTCCCCTCATCTGGGGACACAATGATCCAGTCCCAGGTGCAGGGAGCGCTGAGCCAAACTGAGCAGCTTTTCAGTATCAGCACATGCTTCACCAGAAAGTGGTGTCTGATGGAAATGCAGTCCTTATCATGTACATATGGTGGGATGCCAAAGGAGAAAACTTTGAGTTAAAGCAAGAGATGTTGTGATCGTATTCTTTTTTTCTTGGACAAAAACTCTTTGAGGCAAATTTTCGAAACAGTTTCACACAAGAAAGCTGGTCAAAACTTGGAAAAGAAAACAAAGATTTTAGTCCTTCCTTTTTTTCCATTCCAAAATACCCCATTTTAAAATGTGTCCATGATATATTTTTTTTCCTTTTTCCCAGAAGATCAAACAAACCAAAAGTGTTTCAGCTTGGGGCTGAGCAAGAAATCTTTGATTGGCCCCAAATGATGGTGTTTTATTGTTCAGTATTTAATTTTCCTGAGGCCAGCAACACAATCATTTGGCATCAATCAAAAAATGCTTTCAATTCTTTGTCCATTTGTGGTCTGATAGATCCTCCCTGCTTTCCTACCAGTTTAGTCTGTCACACTGCAGGACCTCCACATTTTCAGGGCTTGTGCCTTCAAGGCTACAGCTGCTCTAGGATTTGAGAAGGTGGCGTTTCCAGATGCCGGAGGTGGTGGCTCCCTTTGCTGTCCAGCTCTGATGCCCACTTTGTTCCAACCATAATTCCTGGTGTCCCCATGATCAATCATGAAGGAATCTCACTCGCTAATACAATAAGAATATTTATCTTTTTGTTGCTGCAGGATGCAGTAACTTTAAAAAAAAATACTTCTGAGGAAGAATTTGGTGTATTATTACTTAGAATAATAGTAGTAATAATAATAATGACAAAAACAAATATTAATAACCAGACAAGGCCAGTGCTGGGGGCAGGCAAAATTGCTGCAACTGCTGGGAGCAGCAAAATAGTTGTGACCGAGCTGTCTTCTGCCCTGGATAACAGACATCTGCTTTGTCTGTGGAAGAGCCCTGGAAAGCCAATCTGCTGAGGCTGCTACTTCAGATGGAAAGAGAAAAGGCTGAGGGGCACCGGTGGCTGTCAGAAGTGTGATACCTCTTAGCCCCCTCTCCTTAGGGAGGTTAAAAACTCTGTTTCAGCTACTTGGCCACGAAGCCTTGAACTGCTGCCGCTTATGCGCTGTTTTGCACTGAGGACTTTCATAGGCTCACGTGGTAATCCCTGAACCTGGGAACAAAACAACAGACCATGCCTCAGCCGTACGCCTCAGAGCACTTTGCAAATTGTGGTTTTGTTATCATTCCCTTCAGCATAGAAAGTCAGGTAAAGGAAGAGTTAATTGTCCGACCCAAATGAATCTAGCAGGGCAGCGGCAAAGCTGACTATGACATTACTCTTCATTTATAGAGCCACGAGAGCATCTATGCGTCACTAGTGGCGTATATATTCCCATCCTGCAGATAAGAAACAGGACAGTCAATAAAAGTTTTTTCTTTATTTGTATAGCAGACCAGAGGTTTTTTATTTTTGGGTGGTTTATTCAGGGCTGGAGGGGAGAAGAGTTAATTTATAAATACATCATCCAAATATTAGCGTGTTCTATACAGGAGAAATAACTTCAGTTTATAACCTAGGGTAGGAATGAAGAAGGTTGTCCTACTACATGGTGGGGTGAAAGAGGAAGGGACTTGTGCAACTAAGCGCAGCATGTGATATATGAGGTTTTGGTTTTTTGTGGTTTTTATTTTTTCCCTCCCCACTGACATAGCAAAATCTCAATAGATGTCAGGCATGGGCAGAGCAAACAGCTGATCTCTATTTGAATTTTGGGTGTAGCTTTCAGTGGGTGGGTTTTTCAAAATTAGTCTGTATTTGCAGAGGAACACAAGTGCAGAGAGCTCCTGGGAGTTCAGCTGGATCATTTCCCTTGGCTAGACAGACTTAACAAGATTAAATACATGTGAACAGGACGAGAAGTCACAGGCTTAAACTGCCTCTCAGGAAATTTAGGTTAAACATCAGGGAAAACTTTCTAACAGTGAGGACAGTTCAGTGTTGATAGAAATTGCCATGGGATTTTGTTCACCCAGTGTCACTGGAGGTTTTTAAGAGCACGTAAGAAAACCATCTGTCAGGAATGATGTAGGCAGAGTGCATCCTGACTTGGGGAGAAAGTATGAATTAAATGATCTCCCAAGTTCCCTTTCAGCCCAATTTCCTCTGAGGCTGCAATGTTGCATAGTAGTGGTTGGCATATAAATTAAATATTACAATTTTGTTTTGTTGTTTTCTAGAGTAGATGTTTTGAGTTCCCTCTCCAGTGTAGCATGAATACAAGTCTCAGTCAGGAAACATCCATGAGCAAATAAATCTCAGAATTATTAAATAGGTAAGCAGAAGGAGCACCCTTTTTTCTTTTTTAAAGGTAATGAATTTTCAAGAAGGGAAAAAAAAAAAAGAGCTAAAAGTAAGGCCCCAAAGAAGATGCATCAACTTGGGAATGTTCATTGTTAAATTAAGAAAAGAAATCTAGAGTGAATCAAAAGTTCATATCTTTGGGGAGAAAAGAGAGGGAAAGAAGAGGAGGAAAAGCACAGATATCATTAGAAAAAATCCTAAAAGAGGAAAAAGTCCTAAACAAATTAAATTATACATCTAATGAGCACAAACAGACATCTACTTTCAAAAGATATTTAACCCAATTCTTCAAAGAAACAAAACCCAGCAGTAATTAGTAAGCACTTTTATCTTTCCTGGATTAGAGTATCCAATAAAGCTGAATTCCTAGAGGTGATGTTCCTCCTCCCCAAAATATAAATCGTTAGAAGATGTTGTGCAAGTCTTTCTGCTTCAGCCCAATAGGATGCCACTAAAGTTGAACTGCTTACGCTGTGCTTGTTTTGCTTATCAGAAAATCAGCTGTGACCAGACCCCGATGCAAAGATGAGAAAAAGAACCTCGGGAAGCTGGGACTTCTCCTTTGATGTTCCTGTGAGTCACCAATCAGGCCTTAAAATCCTGCTGGTCTCCAGTGTTTTGAGACAATACTAAAGTTTCGTGACTTCTTTACAACAGTGAAGTGGGAGTGTAATCTGGGAAGGAAATATGATAAGCAATAAAATTAATTTTCCATCTCTGCTTGGGTGCATGTGCCCTGGCCACATGGAGTGAAACCAGTCCCTTGCTCACAAAGTGCACATCATGCAACAGCCACGACAGGCAAAACCCTGTGCCTGCAGTGTGCAGACCTTTCTTTCAGATCCATCTAAATCAGAGTTCAGTGCTCTTGGGCAGAGCAGGATGCAGATCCCTCTCATAACCCCAAGGCCTTGGGAAAGCCCTTATTTACTTTTTTAGTGGGAAGTTTCACGATGAGATTGACCAGTAAATGGCTTCTGCCTGCCACTGAGTTCTTTTTATGATATGAATAAACATGCTGTAAATTCCTGAGGGAAAACTCGGCATGTGTCTCACGCTCACATCCACTCACGCAATGAGTATTTCAGTGTGTATTTGACTTTTCTTTACGCCTTTGGAGTTTCCAGAGCATCCCCCGACCCTATAAGCAAAATGGGAGGCCAGTGGTCCAGAAGTCATTAGCCCCTGGGGTGCAATCATGGCACGTGGTGCTGGCTTTTTTACTGTGCAGCAATAGGCAGTGAAGGTGGGAAAACCCATCTGAGGCAAAGATTTTGCAGTTTGCTGTCTTTCAAGAAAGAAAAAAAAAAAAAGAAAAAGAAAATGAAACTTCACCAGAAATATAGGTTGGGGAAAAATACAACTTAGGAAATGTTTCCAAAATACTTGGGGAAGAAGTGAAGATCAACTCATGTGCTGCTGCCTTTGACTTTTCAGCCAGTAGATGTGATACTGGTAGCCCAAAATCTGCACGCTGAGCCAAGTGGATGTTAAGCACCCAGACAAAGAGTGGCAAATGTTGCCAGAAATTTTGTCCAGCCAATTCCTCCAGCCCAAACATGCTCATCACTCCTCTACAGATTTAGACATTTCCCAGTGGGCAGCTTCTTTTTCTTTAGTTCCCATGTTTCAGGAGACCAAGTCAGTGTGTGTCGGCAGAGGT
Source organism: Pterocles gutturalis (assembly GCF_000699245.1). NCBI lineage: Eukaryota > Metazoa > Chordata > Aves > Pterocliformes > Pteroclidae > Pterocles > Pterocles gutturalis. The sequence goes on along the minus strand of NW_010120227.1, from coordinate 138,730 downwards.
GCCCAGGCTCTGAGCTGTCAGCAAGGTTTGTACTGGTCAATCATCCAGTAGTTGCTGTTCCTTCACTTCCTTTTGCTAACTTGTGTTCTCGGCTGTTTTTCTCTTTGAAGGCAGAGGTCTCTTTCAGTGACCTGTCCAAGCAGAAGGAATAAGAGGCAGCTTGAGGCTGTGCGTGGGAAAGCAGGGGACCTGCCACGGCTGCCAGGGGCTGTACTGGTCCCACGGGGGTTTTAGCTGCACTTGAAATATGGGATGGCTCCAATCATCACAAACTCCTCACCAGTGAATCTGTTTCTGGAAATTTTGGTGCCTCCGCAGCTCTGCCGTGTGGGACTTTGCCAGGGGCGGGATGTCATTTCTGAACTGAAAACTTAGCACTTGCCCAAACTTGCACACATGTAACCTCACTGCTGTTCAGAGTGTCGCAGCCTCCCTCAGCACCAGCAGGAGCCAGAGAACACCCTGGCCTTTCTAGCTGTTTTCCTTGCATAAACATACCACGTGTAAATTAGGGCTTTGGGGCTGGGGTATTTTGTCAGACACATACCTGAATAAGAAGGCTTGTTTATTTTGTTCACTATGGTTATCACACAGAAGAGATACAGTTCTTCTGTGATCCTTAGGCACATCTTTCTTATTTCTATTTCTAATATCTTTTCCCTTATTACTGAGATAAATTCTTGAGACTAAATGAGCTGAAGTCATCTTAGGAAAGCTTGTTATTCTTCTTATTATTAAGTTCCTGTCTTTAGTAACAGGGGCAATTATTCGCAATAGTGTCATTTACTGTATAAACAGTATTGTGTGTGTGCTCCCAGTGCTTTCCAAACAGGTAAAAATTATTGTTGTTATGTTATTGAGATAAAATCCCCAAATTCTGCAGCTGTGATCACTGCCCTCTGAAAATGAAATCACATCTTTGTAAAACCATATCCTCTTCCAAACTAAAATGAGCCATCAAACACTTCCCAAGGCAAAGGTACGTGTAAAGTGAGTTATGAGTCTGGACTGTCCTGGTGGGCACCATTGATCATGGAGTGTTTAAGTATAAAGGAGGGAGAACAGACGAGTTAGAAAACATCACAGGAGGAGATACAGGAGGAGCAGGCTGGAGCTCAGCACTGAGCCTGGGCATGCAATGGAAACATGACTGCACATTTCTTTCTTTCCAAGTCAAAACGTGTAGCAGAACTAGTAGTAAATAACTAATTTATTTCCGTGCTTTCAACTTCATGGCCAAAGTAGTGAAAGGCACCGAATGGCCATGCGTGGCTGCTGCCTTAATGACACACAGGGTTGTCTTCAGCAGAGATGCAGAGACCTATCGTGGCTCAGCTGCACCCAGGAGCAACAAGCGGAGCCTGGAGCCCCGGGTTGCCAACCCACTTTTGGTCTGCTGGCACTGCTCATTTCTCTTCTCTTTCTCTTTTCAGGAGGGATGGCCCCATCACATTGTGTCAGAGGTGACAGCAGCCTGAGGAAAGGTGGGGTGAGGATAACCCAGTGACAAACTGAGCAGCAGAACAGGAGGCAGCAGTGAAAACACCCACAGGTTCACCACAGCACCCATCAAACTAATGCTGTCTGTATATCACAGGTATGTCTCTAAAGCAAGGCAGCTTCCAGCCAGAGGAGCCCATATCCATAAAAGTTGTGTTCTTCACTGTCACAAACTGTTGAGCTTTATATAGCCATCATTGGGGTTCATTCGCTGGCCTGGGTTGTGCAGAGAGGCAGCCAGGAAACCACAGTGTTCGGTCCTGCAATTATAGTGTCTGGTATGGAGTGGTTGTCTCAAGTGCCTGGGATTTATTTTGATTTATTTATATTTCTTTTTTTCTTTAGGCATCTCTTCAATACACTTATCAGACCAAAGTGGCACTACTTTTACTGCAAGAAGACCAGGTCTCATTTAACTTTGTCTGAAACATAAAACTGATAAATAAAAAAATGTTAACAAACAAAGGTCATGAAGGCGCAGGCAGATTGTTGAGGTTCAGTGTTCAGATGTGCCTGTTGTAGGCACTTCAACTACATTCAAAATGAAAATGTAGCAAGCCTAAAAATACATTTCTAAAAGCCTTTTCTTATTCCTAGGCCAGCTTCAGAGAGGCAGGAATTTAAATCAGCCTCAGCACAAAGGAGTGCCACGTTTCTGAACGGTACCAGGAGCTCCCTTGTCCTGAGGCCAAAGCTGGGCTCAGAAACGCAGACCAAGCAGGGTTAAACCTTCCCAAGTCCAGTATTTCTCTGAAACAAACTGAAGTCCTGGTGATTGTCCCGAGTCCTTAGGAGCAGTCCTAAGCAAGGAGAGGTCGAGCAGTCAGACCAGGTGCTGCCTCTTTGCCACATCCCTGCACTTATTGTCTCACCTGCAGAAGGCAGCATTTCTGATCCGCTGCAGCATTAGATAATGCTCAGGGGCTGCTGTCGCTGCTCGCCCATAATTACCAGAAACATTGCTTTAAGAAGTTACCACTTTCTGGAATGACATGAAAAATGAACCGTTTAGAGCACCAGTGAGTAATAGGTAATTGCAGTCTGGAGCATCTTTAATCACTTTCAACTTTAAGTACATTTTTGAGCTCATTATTACCTTGCTGATCTTGATGGAGTTGTACATTCCTGGTAGCCTAGATTACAAATGCAAAAAGAATTTTGCATACAGGGGGTACTGATTGGCAATTATGGCACAGCCTGGACCGTGGGGGCAGAGGCTTAACTCTCTGCTCTGCTGTGGTCTTTTGTATGACCGTGAAAAAGCCATGGAGATGTTCATGTGCAGAGGGACTATGGCGCTGCAGCGCCTACCGTTTCGGGTCTCCCTAAAATCTGGGTCCTGTGAAATCCAATCCCTAAGGCATATCAATATGTAATGAGGAAAAGTGACCCATGAGAGGCTGTATGTAGAGTAAGAATTATGGATGTTAGCCAGCAGAAAAGGCTACGCACCAGCTTCATTGCTGCCCAGAGCAAGGCGCTGGACTTCTGGGACCTCCAGCCAAGAGCCCATTGCGTCCTGTTGTTGCTGTAGCTCTGCGTTTCCTGCAGTGCAATTTCTGATCTGTAAAATGAAGAGAAGTGTCTTCTCATGTGCACAGGCAAATACATTGATACAAGGAGCTCTGCTCTAGCTTTCAAGTAGTGCGTATGTAGGCATTTAATAGAAAAAGGGTGGAAAGGACATTTTCTTTTGAATTAGTATCCACACAGCATGTTTTGCAGAGCTTGGGGGTGCTCTGCCCCTGTGCGATATGGAATCTAGAGGTAACCTGGACTGGAGTGACTGTGTTTCCTTTTGTTGTAGTTTAGACCCTGGCTAGCAGCAAAATACCACAACAACCGCTTGCTCACCCTCCTCGCTCCCAGGGGTGGGGGAGAGTATTAAAAGGGTAGAGGGAAAAAAGATAAGAGATAAGAACAATTTCATAATTAAACTACAATAAAATTGAAAATAATATTGAAAACATATTGCTAATATTGTTATTATTATACAAATGAGTGATACACAGTGCAACTGCTGACCACCACCAAGGCCCAGCCTGTTCCCAGCTAGCAATCCCAGAGCAGGGACAGTCCCAAAACCACAATTGCAGAAAGGAGATAAGAGCCTGAGTATCTGAGAGACCAAGAGCTGACCCAGAGCGTGGGGCAACCCAGAGAGAAAGAGAGAACCCTTCCAGACAGACTCTGATCTATGTACTGGGCATGACGTGCATGATATGGAACAGACCATTGGCCAATTTGGGCCTCAATCCTAAACATAAGGTCAAGTCCCAGGCTGGTAACTGGGGCTGTGCTCCCTCCCAGATTCTCCTGCCCTGCAGACACTGGCACAGCAGAGAAGCTGGAAAGTCCTTCACAACTCTAAACATTGATATGTTATCAGCCTTCTTCCTCAGCACAAATAAAAAAACCTACTGTCTTAGTAGCTCCTATGAAGAAAGTTATCTCTCTCCCAGCCAAAACCAGAACACCTTTGCAGAAGGCTCCCAGGCCCTCGGAGCAGTGCCATTCCCATGCATTTTCTCAGAGTCTGCCTTCATCTTTCCCCATCTTCTGGCTGCTCTTGCTCACCCAGCAGGACCACTGGCCAGCATGTTCTCAGTTAAGGCGATAATTCTGCCTGAAACTTTGAAAGCAAAGAAACCACACCACCTGGCTGTAGTGAAGAGGAGAGTTGAAGCTGTGCTCCAGCCACAGGCAGATGCCATCATCCCTCACGGTATTTTTCTGAGAGGTATGTCCCGAGCAGCAGGACATGCACAGTCCGTATGCTGCACTCCAACTCATCAGCCTAAAACCTCTGAAGCTGTGTTATAATCCCCATTCCTCCTCATCTGCAAATACCCTGAATTCATTACCAATATGTTGATGAAAACTGTTCTTCTCTCACTTAAAATTCTTCTAAATACATTTTCCCATTGTACACTCAAGACACTTCTTGTCAGCAAATGGAGTCCTCTTCCCCCTCCTCCTGTGGTGGTGAAAGTCTGAGCGGGATGGAGCGATCCTCTGCCCGTAACAGTGCACGGGGATGTGTGCTACCTCACCTAAGCATCTGTCCCCTGGCATTCTAGGTTTCCAGGCATTATGTACTCCACAGTGACCTTTGGGGAGCAAAGGGGGGGACAGCAGCCCAAGGACTGGAAGAATTACCTGTTTTTAAGTAGGACTTCTATTGCTGGAGCAGGGAAGGACAGTGTTCAAAGGACTCCCTGCACCATCAGGAACCTAGCCACGTATATGATTGCCATTTGCACTGCTAATGAGACCATTTCTATTCTAATGAGCTTATTACTATTTTTATTGCTATTGTATTTTGCATGTTTCACAAATCATGCAGGGAGCTGCCTTTTATTTCCACATTTTCTTTCTACCTTGGAAAATCTCAGGGCAATCCCAGTGTCTGCATAACACTGAGGAATAAATTAACTCCTGTGGAGAGACTGAGGAGGGGTAGCTGCTCTTAACTGGTCATAGGGGAGAGAGAGGAAGGAGAGGATTGAGTCGTGCCTGGAAACTAATTCAGTAAGGAGTTCCCATGCTGTTCTGAAATCCCGTGACAAGATGTTTTTTATGAATGTATCGCCTATTCAGGAATGTCTGCACAAAATTAGTCTATTCCTAAGAGGATGCTTGGCGTATATATTATGCTCTTTGTCAACTGTTTCTTCCAAATATTGATTTGGATCAGAGTTTGTTTCTCTGCCATTTTGCAGTATTTTGCTTTAATAAGTTTTGGATACGATAAGGCGAAGAAGTTTTGGCTTTGCAGCAGTGCTCAAGTTCCCAGTGTTGCTCAAGTAGTCTGATTCATGTCCCTTGAGATCCTCCTTTCCTTTTTTGAGCTCCAAACGTATGTGTAGTAGGGCAGTCCTCAGAGACAGCTCTCGCTTCCAGTGATCCTGCTGGCTTGGATGGCTTTGGCTTAAGCTCCTTACGATTGCCTCTTCCAGTTGGCTTCTCAGTAGCCACTGCATCAGCTCTAACTCTCAGTGAATAGCCAGTACCCTGGAAATAATCCTCTGCTAACTTTCAGGCTACTTGGCTTCAGTGGTGCACCGTGAGGTGCAACTCGGAGAGGGGATCAAAAGGGGTAACTCCACTATGACCAGCCTGTGGAAGTTTCTAGAAGCCTCTCAAGTGGTGTGCAAATGAACCATCACTGTGAATCAGCTGCCGGAAAATCATATTGCTATGTCATACTGCTGCCACCAATAGGCGTAACCAGGCCACTTGCTGATGGAGCAGAGAAGACATTAGGATGCATATTTATGGAGGTGATGGAGCCTTGCTCTGAGCTTGTGCTGAAGGCTGTAATTCCATTGATTGACTAAGAGAGGACATGCATACCTGTGGATTTGCATCCCCTCAGATGTTATTGACTGTAGGACCAACATGCTTTAACCTCACCAGACAGGTGAGAGATATCTGGTACGGAAATGGCTATCTGCCAGACTGGATTCTTCATCAAAATAATGTACCTTTGCCTTTAGTCAATAGTTAGGAAGAAGACCATGCCTGTGTCTGACTTCAGAAAAGTATTTATCTGTGCATGACATCTCCAGACTCATTTTTTTCTTGCCTATACAATTCAGACATCTTCTGCAAAGTCATGTGTGACATCCAAGAGTTGCTCAAGAACATTACTTGCCACCAAAGAACACTAACTAAAACAAATGCTTGTGTATACATCTGTTTGTTGTTGGAGCTACCAAACTACATTTTGAATCTCAGGTTTGTTATTTTGTTAGTTTGAAGTTGTAAGCCTCTGACAAGCTCCTTCTGGCTCACTCGTTTCCTTGGTGTCCTCTGGTGGATGAACATCATCAGGGTTAGGTCTGGCCTGTTTTTAATACCCTGTTGACTTTGGTGGCATCTGGCAGCTGTTGCACAGAAGATAAAGAAGGAAGCAAGACATCAGAGTTTAAAAAAAAAAAAAATTAATAAAACCAGGCAACTGGGTGTATTCAAAGACTCAGTCTCACAAATTTCTATTGAAGGAAAATTTGGATGCAAAGCTTCTGTGCCTTTCAGGTGAACCTTCTGCTGCCTTGCATGGATAGCTCACCAAGGGCACAGGAGATAGAAATAATATAAATACACAGAGACAGAAGTACATGCTGCATCTCCTTCAGGAACTGAGTAATTATTTAAGTGAACCTTTTTTTCCCAGCATCTTAGAGATGTCTCTGTGGTGTTGTTCTTTTGTGAGCTTTGTGCTGCACTGATATTTTATGTTTAATAATGTGTGGAGTGAAATAGGAGAATTAGCAAGAATTTCGCTTCTGGCAAGATTATCTACACTATCTGTCTTTGGCTGCACGTAACAAGTGTCTTTTCTGCAGCTGTCTGTGGGAGCGTTGGGGTTTGTGACAAACTGCTGTGAGATTTGAGTTCCTGAGTCAGCTGAGGTTGGTGCCTTCCTTAGGAAGTTGTGAGAAGGGGAAGGAAAGAGGGGGGGAGCAAACTGGCACCCTTTAAACGGGTCCTGTACAACCAAAATCCCAAGGGAATTCCCAAAAATAATGCAAATAGATGTCTGTCAGTCTCTCCTCCATGTAGCTGCTACAAGCTTCAAAATTAAGCTTTTTCCCTTTCAGCTACTCTCAGCTTCCACCTTTTCTCCCTGAGTCTGATACGTTTTGGTGGGTTCCCATCAACTCCTTAGTACTTTGCAAACTTGTGTTGGATACCGAGGTCACTGTACAATATCCATACAACTTATCTCTCACTACAGATTGATAATAGCTATAACTCAAGAAATGCAAAACCAAAACTTACCCAGGCTGTTGGTTTTTTTGTTTTTTTTTTTTTTTTTTCCAGAAAATGTCAGGTTTTTATATATGACTGTGATACTGAGAACTTCAGCGTTTGATCCCAGCTAGAATTTGGAAGGATGGGGTAAAATGCTGTGCACATCTTTTGCAAACCTCAAGAGGGTTTTGCAAACGATATGTCAAAGCAGGAAACCAGTATGCGGAAAAAAACCCATGTTAGCAGATGCTGGCTAAATCTTCCTTTGTGCTATTCATTTGTACATTTATTATAATTATCAAAACTCCCTGAGTTATCCAGTGGCTGGGGTTTGATACATCTCACGCTGCAACTTATCTGAAATGCTTGTATCACACATGACACAGGAGTGATACAGGGGATTAAAGTGACAGGGTGGCCAGCATATCAAATAGTCAAGAATTCCAATAATTTTATGACAGTTGAACTTTATTTTTAGAATGTGATTGACAGGTGATGATTGAGTAGTGCTGTGTCCAATTAGCTCTGATGGACCCAATAAAACAATGGTGAAGACGCTGACAAACTGATGTCATTCCTGACTGAAGACAACATTCTGGTCCTATGTGGCATTTCTGACATGCAATGATCCAAGTGTCATCTTTTGCTCATTTTTTTATGGCTCATTTCTCTTTTTTTCTGGTTCTTTTGCCTCTCAGCTCATGACAGAAGGAGGATAAAATGTCACCTCAGGATACATGTGTAATAGTCCCTCTATTGTGCTTTCTTTTTCCTTTGAAAGAATAAAAACTTGTAACAGAACCAAGGTATTAATGACTGCAGTAAGAGACATCCCCAAAACCAGGCTAAGCACCAGTATCAGTGAGTGTTAGTGGGTGCTGACTCTAAACACTCTTAGTGAAGATGAGAGCAAAAGATTGAGTCAAATGAAGCTGACAAGAGCAACTGTATTTTTGCAAAGTCAGTGCCCCCTGTGTTTTTGAACAGTTTGTTTTCTTTCTTTCCATTGTCAGGGCAGGAATGTTTTGTTTTCTCTCTTCCTCTGAATTACAGTCGCGATTCAGCTGTCAAACCAATTTAGATTTGGGGCAGTAGGAAATTGCTGTGCATTAATGCTTGTTGGACTTGACCTGATGACCCACCATTTTGCAGAAGATGGCTTACAGCTTTCAGTTATGACCTGGACTGACCTAATTATTGCAACTAAGAGAAGGACTAGTGTAGTTAGGGTTGGAGTTTACTTTCATTTGTTCCTTTTCTGTAGGTCCTCAGAAATGAAGAGATATTGCTGTGCAGCATTTTTCTGGATTACTCTGCCACCTATGTTGAACCAGAACACCAAAGATATGAATCTTCTGCAAACTTTTGGCCTCATTTCAGCCAGGTAATGCATTATCTGAAGTACATTCAGCAGCAAATTGCACTGGAAGCTCTTCTTTCGGATTTTTTTTGTTTGTGCAACACAAGGTGATATGAATTTGAATTCACACCAATATGGTTTGCCATAGATAATTATATGCGAATTTGTAATGCCTTCCTCTAGAACATATCTACGGATGGTCTGCAAACAAAATGGAGGTTTACCTCCCACAGGTGAGTTTTTTTAGAACATGGCCCGATGCATATGGGCTCTACATTTTGCATGCTTAATTCAGCTACCAAAATCAAATGTGTCTTGAGCTCCCCCAGAGAAAACCACCTCTACAAGTTGCCTCACACTGTGATGTTAAGTCACAATGTTGAATTTCCTAGCTAGCCGACTGTGCTGTTTAATTAGGGTGCTTTTCCAAATCACCATCAATAGCATCATTGTAACATATGGGTTGAGATTTAGCCATACGGACCAAACATGGAAACAAAGCATAACACTAATTGTCTGAATACACGGAGAACTACAGCATGCAGGCAGTGAGCTCAGATAGGCAGAGATAGGAATAAGAACAAATATCTCCTTAATATCATTTATTTTTTTACTATGACAACGTAAACTGTTCTTCCCCAGACAGGTAGAGTTAATAAGAGTTTTAACATCAAAGAGTTAATCTTACCTCAGAGCTGTTTGTTAGACTCCTTCACTTTAAACTTGTAAACTACGCTGAAGACAGTAAAAATGTCCCAATTTCAGATTCTTCAAATAACACCCCCTCTTTGTTTTCCCTTTGCTATTAAACCCAGACAGAAGTAGAATAGAAGCAAAGAAAGCAATCCAAGCTGGAAAGTTTGTCCTTTCAAGGAAGACTACATTTTGTTTACCTGCAACACTGCCAACTGTCCCACATTCAAAGGGCTGTGGGAACCACAAAGACTTTGGGGCTAGAAATCTCAAATCCCCTTTTACCGGAAAAATAGATGGCATCACATGCAGACCCCACTTGCGTGGGAAGTTTGCTTGAGCCTTCAGTCTCCTGGAACAGACAAGGAAAGGATTTTGCATGTGGCCCTGAGAAACAGAAAGCCCAACAGGAACAGAACCTCCAGGGATCAGGGATCCCCTCCCATCCAGGTAAGAAAAAATTTTTTTTTAAATTTTATGGGGAAAAAAGCCCCTCCTTTTCCTCTCCTTATTGCTGTGGAGCAGAGAAACCAGTATTTCCCTAATTTTTAGGTGTTTTTTCAGATAAACAACCGAACTTTCTCTCTCATTGGTGACCTTCATTTGGCTAAGCAGGAGTTCAAGGTGTGTCATGGGGTTCAGAAGGAGAAAAAGGGGAAGAAATTCTTCCAGGAAAAAGAAAGCAAGCAATAGGACTTCATCCAGGGACCTTCCTGAAACCATATGGTGATTGAGTTCTGTAGCAGCTCATATGAATGATATAAAAATGAAATTTTTTCCAGGAAAATTTCCATGCCAGCAGCGTGGAACTTGAAGGTAGGATACACTAGATATATTTAACTCATCAATTAATTGTGATTCAGTCCCAGTTTCTTTCAAAAGTAACTTATGTGGAATACACATGAAACCATAACTTATCTCCTGTCATGGTATATGCTGGGCCAGTTTTTCCTGCTTCGGTTCTTTGGCCACAGGAATTCTGCAGTCATCAACAGATGTGGGTCTTAACTTCACATTTCAGTCACTTCATTACCCTTCCCCTGCCTTTTCAATCGACACAAGCCAGGAAAGCCTTGTTGTGTGTGACTAACATTTAAAGCATCGCTGGATGTTTCACAAGCTTCGTAGCTGTGAGCAGGATTTCAGTTCGGTTAATAATAGACCCCCTCCCACTGACTTGTTTCCACAACCTAATTCAGATTTTAACCCTGTCATGGTGATGCTGTGGATTTTCTGGCTGATTTGGGGGTTTTTTTCCGCAGTAATTTATTTGTTCAAAGAGAATAGATTTAATCTACAAATCTGAACCGGGATTACTGAAAAAATCCTGAACACCCCCCTCAACTCTGCTCATCCTCAGTGTCTCTCATTTCTTTTCAACATCAGCAAAGCCTGAACTTTAATATTATTTGTTATATTTAGGGCAGATGACCAGCCAGAATCAGGGATTAGGAATTCATTTTGTAAAGCATTATGCAAAAATACAGCAAAAATTTGACCCTGGCTTAAACTTTTTGAGTCCATTTGTATGTAATTGTAAAATCAGGACCAAAACCTGAAGAGAAGAAAATACAATTGATACTAGCAGACAGTTTGGATTTTCTCTTTTTTTTTTTTTTCCCCCTGCATGAGGGCTTCTGTACACAGAAGCCTTAAGATGGTGGATGGCTCCTTTGCGAATTCTGATATTTTGTACCAAACAAGATTACTCAGGAGCAATAAGAATGACCCCAGCTGTTGTCTGCTGCTAGAAACCTTTTAAATGGATAAGGACAGAGAGTCATTCAGCAATTGCAAGGAAGGAAGACCACATGGCTTAAAATGACCAGTTAGTAATCAATTCCTGCTTTGAAAATTTTTGTCCTAGCTATACATTATGTGTGGAAAAATGAAAAATGTGCATTAAAAAATCAGCATTGCTTTATAAATGAAAAAAACCTATAGTTCATTCAAAAATGAATAATGTAGCCAGCATGGTATAAAATCCCACTGTTTTAAAATAATACCTACTTTAATTGTATCAATCTTTTAAAATAATTAAGAATGTGAGAATGATCATTCTTCCTTTCATTACAGAGCTTTTTGCATGTTTTGTGAAAACTTTTTTTTATCTGATTTTCTTCCACAGCTTCAACTTTAAAGGTCATCTTCTTTTATCAAGACATCATTTTGTGACAACTTTTTTAGTATTCTCGATGATACTAACAGCATGCAGTGACTGATCTTTCTTCAGAAACAGTAAAGGAAGTAAGTGGTGTATACACATAATCCAAAAAATAACGGATCATCCTTTCACATTTTACTTTATCTCTGATTAGCTGATATTTTTAACATATGTATTTAGAACAGAAGGAATAGCCCTGGCCTTCTGAGTAGATTTTGACACTGAGTTTCAGGAAATAAAACAACTCTGAACCTCAGAAAAAGAGGACAACTAAATGCAGCAAATGCTGCAACAAATGAAATTGTAATTTTAAAATTCAGTGACATAGAGAATCGCAATAAGACTAAAACAGATGTTAAACAGAGATGCTAAAGGGCCCAGGCTGCCCATTGAAAGATGTGTAAATGAAAAGATGATGAGTTTCATCCTACAGAAACCAGAAAGAAAAACACTGCAGTGTTCTGGATTAGTGGAAAGAAATCACCTTTTGAGAAGAGGAAGGGAGCACTTCTCGTGTTCTCAGTGGCTGCTCACTTGCCATTGACGGAACTGGTGGCTGTGGAGCACCGTGCACCTTGCTGTGGTCCAAAAAGGACATTGGTGCGAGGTCACCTGTGTAAGTAGTAACAGATCTCAGGTTTCTCAGCAGTATTCCCAGCTGTGAATTTTTTTTTTTTTCCTTCTTTAAATTCAAGTGCAGCAGCATTGTCCCTGCTTATAGCCAGTTCTTTCCATCCTGGATGGACAGAGCTGGCTGCAGAAAGGAGGAAGGCTGAAAAAAAATCGAGAGGCCAATGTGCCAGGACACACTGTTAGTTGTTCTCTTCGCTTCAAAGAGGCAAAGTCAGGAGTAAATGCTTTACAGCACTGTAAAAGTTACCAACGCGATAGTATGGAGACTATACCTTCATTATAGATCTCCTGTTGGACCTAGCTTTTGAGGAAAGGATGGCGGTACTGCATAGAGACTGTAGAAATCTTGATTGGGTTCCCAAAGCCAGCAAGGACTCTGTGGTTCACAGGAAAAACCTCAGCCTCTCTCTGTTCAGCTTCTCATGCATAAACCACATAAAACTGTTCAGAGTAGGAGTGACCTCCCGTGCTTTTTTTTGTTTTGTTTTGTTTTTCTTAAGGGAGACTGCCCCTTGGTTGAGCCCCTTTTAGGACAGCAATATGAAATTGTTTGTTCCAGAGCAGTGTATAGACTCAGGTGCTTGTGTTTCCTTGTTCTTATGACATTTTGAACATCCTACTTTTCTTCAAAGGATATTATTTCTCTTTGAGATGAAGTAATTTGCTTAATGTTTAGGAGTATTTCATATCCTCTGTTTTCTCCCCAGAAAAGCTCTCAGTAAGAGTCATGATGGAAATATGGTTCGTAAATGAAACATAGGCCTGGATCAATACTCTTCTCCTTGCTGCAGGGTAGCATAATAACTGAAAGATGTTCTCATAATTGTTATGAGGAGAGGGGATTGTTTCCTTTATGCAAGTGAAATGTGTTGTTAAGTCATCTGGTGATATGAGTTGACTCTAAGCTTTCTGTACTTGTGGCAAAATGTCAATATTCCTAAAGCGTCTCACAGTCAGCGGTTTCAGAAGACAGGTTATTTGCAAAATAGCCTCCACAATATAATCCAGTGACACATAAATCTGCTGCTCCCTAACTTCCAGCACTGGCCTTTCCAAATCCAAAGTTAAATGGATTCTACCCCAAGAGCTGAATCGTCACCTAAACTGCAGCGCTTGAGAGATTTGCTGTTACTGAGGAAATTGGTCTCCTACATATTTCCATTGAATAATTTTCCAAGGACCTATATCCAGTGCATGGTAATAGAGTATATTGCAATGCTGTAGCTTCTGGATAGTCTAATATACATGTAATCTTATTTTAGTGGAAACTCAGATAGTCATAGACTCACTCGTACAGAGCAGTAATTTGCTGTACAAATAGTCCCCCCTGAAATCAATAGGAAGCCTTGTGCAGGTATTGTTTAGTATATGAAACTATATTCACACCTCATTAGCTTATACTGATGCCTTCAGCAGAGTTACTTCTTGACTTCTATTATGGTAAAGCTCAGGCCCTTTTCTGGTGGGCAACATAATTTTTTCTTTGCGAAACAGAAAAACACAAAAATTGCCTTTGAGTATGGTGACTTTCCAATACATCTCAGGCCTCCCTTAACCCATGTTCATGAAATCCTGCCTGCTTAAAGGATCTTATTGACAATTACTTAATTCTATAGTTATCCATGCTTGCAATGAACTCCTTGGTACATACAATACTCCTGCTCCCCATAGTGAGCTGTTGGACAATTTTGGATCATTTTGGATAGGAGAGAAAAAAATAGTAAACCATGTGTATTAGTGTAACCGTGTTCATTTCTTAGACAGTGCTACCCACCTCCTGCTTCCCCAAGCACACTGGAAATGAGCTGCAGACACCATTTCCCCGGCTTGTTCTATCGCCAGCTTTCTTTTGGTCTTCTGTAATTGCTTTTTTCTCCCTGAAACTTCTACAGATTTATGGATATGGGGTATGCTTGCTGCTGAGCCAGATCAAAAAAGGTATCTCTGAAAGACATGACTGCAAGTTGTCACTGGCTTTCATTTGCAGTAGAGGATGAAAACTGGGGCAGCCACAAGCATTCACCTCCGCAGGTGAAGATCACCCTTCAGCTGTTGTTTCCCTTACTCTCGGCACAGGAGCTGCTACGTGAGCGGCTTTTCTTTAGCATTGCTATTGTGCTGTGCAAAATTGCTGTCACGTTCAAATGTTATCACAAGTACCACTCTTGCCATACCTGGCCTATCTACTCATATCAAAGAGGCTTTTCAACACAGATCTGCAAACAATCCCGAATGGGACCTTTCCCTGACCTGTGACAAGCAAGTGCACGTCTTGCCTATAGCACGCTGGGGCTCGCAGTTGCCTGGGGTGCGATGCTTCAGGATCACCTTGGCCTGTCAAGGAGGCCAGTCCCCAGCCACTTCACTCTGATAAGCAAGGCCAGGGACCTCCTGTAGCAGTCCGGCTATTTGCAGATGCGCTGCATGGACTCACACCCGTGTGTGTGCTCAGCTCTCGCCCAGACAAAACAGCCTGTGATGAATTCCACAGTAAGGAGAAGCAATGTGAATAGGGTTTGGAGGATCAGATCAAATTAAAGAGCACTTGAAGCAGCCTGTCAAGAAAATGCAGTCGTGCGTGAGTTTCAGAAGGCTCGCTGGCCTGGCCGTTGCTGCTTGTAGCAAGCTATTCTCTCTCGCACCGAGCACTCTGCAGGCAAAAGATGCCAAAGCAGGTCAGGTGCCAAAATCAACCCCCGCTCCCTTTATTCAGTTTGCCAGACACAGCTAAATAATGAACTGCATTCATTTAGTACAAGTCTCTCTTACCTTGTGTTTGATTTGATGTAATAGATGTACTGTAGATAAAATAGGTGCAAACAGTACTTCATTGTAATCCAACGGTACAGAGAACTCGAAATAATGCACTCATAATGAAAGCAGAGCTATTGGGCCATCTCTCATCCAGGAAAAGCAGAACACATTAGGATTTTTTGCAGCACCAGTAAATTGAAACAATAGTAATTCTCGCACCCCAGCATATATTACCACCTAACATTCACAAATGTAAATGAAGGAGTTTCACCACGTACTATACAGCAAATTATACCGTGATTTTATTTTCTGCCAAAATATGTGCAACAGAGAAGCAGAAAGAAACATTTCAAGGAAGATACAAAGAAGCAGGAAATCTTAGGACACCATCTGAATAAACAGTGGCATTGTGGTCTTGCTGAAAGCCAAAACAGAGAGCTTTTTTGGCTGAGTGCTGGCTCAGGGAGGCTTGGTGTTGTATATAAAAGTACTTTCTCATATTACTTGATTTCTGTGCTAAGAATTAGTATTTTGTTATTTTCAGATAAAGAGAACTACATCAAAGAGACCTAACTCAATCATAATTTTTTTCTTCTTAAGGAAACAACAAAGTTTTTTTCTAACCTTTGGGAACAAAAAGAAGTAATGTTATTGAATACCTCACCATATCAATTTCCTGGGTTTTTTTTGACTATGATTTACAGGATTTCTTTATGAGACCCAATTAAATATAGAATTTATAACATTCATGCAGTTTCTGTGCCAAATATACATAGTGCTGATACAGCAGTGATCTCAAAATATCAACCACCTGCTTGGAAGGCACAGAATTATGAATACATCTCCTTAAACAATAATTCATCATACTCAGAAGCCTAAAGTTAAGCTGCTCTAGAGCCAACACAGCTGCTTTATCATCTTATTCGGGGGATACTGCTGACTTACAATGCTGGATATCACTCTTGCAATTCATGACTAAGACTGAATTCAAGGATGTAGAAGCCTAGGAAGCAGCACTGACTCTGGCATGAAGGATCCTGGCTTTCAGAGGGGAATCCAGAGCTGTGAATGGCATGTCCACGCTTCTCATACAATGCACCAGGAAACCAAATCAGTCAGATCAGGGAACTATCCATAATTAACGTGTTCACAGTGTCTATGGGAAACCATGAGAACCTTTGCATACCTCGCTGAGGACCGTAGGGAAATATCCCCTCTCCTCAAGGATTCTCATCCTTGAACACCCACTCTCCCCCCCAAAAAAGATGGGTACAGGGTAGAGCCTGCCCTAACTGAGGTCAGCTGAGGTACTGCTCAACAGAGTCGAGACACCTTTTTCCTTAGGGAAGGCTGCTCTACTCAGAATAATGAAATTAATTTTAATCTGCATGACTTCCTCATGAGAGGACTTTGATCTCACATAATTTAGGTTTATGGGTTTTTGGGTTTGGTTGGGTTTTTTTGGTTTTGGTTTTTTTGTGTGTGTGTTGTTTTTTGTTTTTTTTTTTTTCCAGACAGGCTAGCACTATAGAAGTGAGACTGAAAGCACTCACATCTGAGCTTGGAGGAGTTGACACAGTCTAGGGATACAGATGTGTGTTGCAAAAATGGAAACTCAAGACCTGAGTGGGGTTCTGGGGGATAAAAGATAGCACCACAGTATGATAGTGGCTTTAAATCCATTTTCACTACATGGAAGCAGCCTACTGCTGTGCCCGTTCCAGACAGGTGTTAGTCTAATTGGGCCTTTATAACTTAGATTTTACAGCTTCCCTTAGCAGCCAGGTTCACTGATTAAGCATCCTTCATTAGGAAGCTTTTCTGAATCTCTAATTTAAGCCTTTGCTGCATGTGGAGCCAGGCACTTTTCTTGCCCCTTTGGTGACCACGACAATATTTCAGAAGCACTTCTTCGCAGACTTTTTGAGAATTAGAAGACTATTATAATGTCTTTTAAAAATTTCAAAGCTCTACAAATTCACCACTTTCAGTTTTATCCTTATGAAAAGGAAATTTTTCTTAACTTCTTTGTAATGCCTGTTGCTCTCCTGGAACCAGGGATACTTTAGCCTTTTCTGTCCCTTTCTTACTTACTAAATATATTTCAGGATGACCAGTTGTATGAAGTGGACATTGAAAGTTGTCTTAGTCAATACCTGTGTTGTTATGATGCCTAATGGATGTTGCTAAACTCTTTAGACATACTGGGATAAAAGCCTCATTAGGAATTTAAAGTAGCCAGAGTGTGGGGAAGTCTAACACTGAAAATACAAGCTGTTGAGAAATACCAATCCTATCAGTAGTATCCATGCTTTAATACAGCTGCTTGTAGAATAAAGAAAAAAACAAAAAACACACTCCTGCTTATTTTACCTCTAGCAGGCTTGCCTTATTACTCAATCTCCATGTCTTCCTCTTGGGAGCATGTTCCTGATCAAGAGCTTTTCCAGCCAAGTGATGGATTTGCAGGTCCAGCTCTGACAGACACAGACATCTTTGAGGGGATGATTACTAGTTGGCCTTTAAAAACCACTCTGGACCGAACAGACCAGGTCAGTTTATATGAAAGAAAATCTCTGCCATTGCGAAGGCAGCAACCACCCTCTTGTCTTCAGGAAATAACCTTTAGGGTTTTAACAAATAAGGACAAAGAAGAGTCTTTTCATCCAGACTGTTATTGCCTGAAGCATCAAAATAGACAGAGGGCTGTTTTCAGAAACAAAATGCACTATGGACTTGGGATGGGATGAGAATACAGCAAGAAAACTTAAGATTTATTTGAGATTTCAAGGAGATTTGCTTATCCATTTTGTCCTGGTTTAAGCTGGGACAGAGTTACCTTTCTTCACAATAGCTAGTAAGAGGCTGTGTCTTGGATTTGTGCTGAGAAAGCGGCTGACAACATACTGATGATTATAGTTGTTGCCAGGACAGTCAAGGACTTCTCAGCTTCTCTGCTCTGCCAGTTTCTGCAGGGGTAGGAGAGGCTGGGAGGGAGCACAGCCCCAGTTACCAGCCTAGGACTCAACCTTAGGTTTAGGATTGAGACCCAAATTGGCCAATGGTATATTCCATGTCATGCACGTCATGCCCAGTACATAGATGAGGGCTGGTCTGGAAGTTCACTCCCTCTCTCAGTCGTCTCTCTTGTTCTCTTGGTCAGTTCTCAGTCTCTCGGACTCTCGGGCTCTTAACTTTTCTGGGATTGTGGTTTTGGGACCCTTATCTGCTCCAGGATCACTAGCTGGGAATGGACTGAGCCTTGGTCATCAGATGGTGCGCAGTTTCACTGTGTATCACTCATTTGTATATTTTTATATGATACTATTATTATTCTCATTATTATTTTCAATTTTATTGTAGGTTAATTATTAGATTGTTCTTAACTCACTAGTCTCTTTTCCCTTTATACCTGTATTTCTCTCCCCCATCCCCAGGAGGGGGGAGTGTGAGAGAACAGCTGTGTGGGATTCGGTTGGCGCTAACTGGGTTAAACCACAACAAATCAGCATTTTCATCTCATCTACTGTCACATTTTACCTTTTGCTCCCAAATAGTGCTGGAGGCTTGGTTCTAGGATGGTTCTCTTCAACAGCTGCAACTTCTGCCTTCCCCACTCAACTGAAGCTCCATTTCAGTGGTGCAGAAAATTAATTATGGCATTTTTATTTCCTTCGTATGTAGACCTAAATACTGTTTCTAAGGCTGCAAATATGGCAACTCTGTGAATGAATAAACACAAAATTAGACTCTTTTTGTATGATTTCTGAAGCTGATAGCAGAGACCATGAAAGAATCTCAACACAGAATCTGCTGTTTTAACCATACTGGAAAAAAATCCTGTGTACCAATTAGAGAGATTATGTTGCTCAAAGTGATGCAGAGAACTAAATAATCAGGCAAATATATTAACCAGATGTCACCTCATCAGACAAGAGGAAGGAGTATTCCATAGTGAATGGACAACGGTCTGTGGGATGCCCGTTGGTTTACGCACAAATTTCCTTTTATTCCCATAATTGATTCTTCTATGGCCTTTCCTGCCGCCTTTGCTCATGAGTAGCATGAATACCTCCACTGCACTCGGTGGAAAGAGCTCCTGTTTGCATAACAACGAGTCATTCAGTGAGGCCAGTGTCCATGTGCAGTGAGGAGGCGGTGGCTGTGTGCAGGTTTCTTGACCCTGGGTCCCAGGCACCAGCGCTCACCTTCTGTGCTCTGCCCATGCACTGTAACGGAATATTAAAATGTCAGTAGGGAAAAACATAGATTTGTGTCTTCAGCTTCAGTCATTACAATGTTCTGCAGGGCATGTGATGTCAAAAATGACATGCCACTGAAGATACAGAAAGAAATCAGACCAAAAAAGAGATTAATAAGAACAGAGATGACTAGGTATGGTCACCTGTGCTCAGACGCTGTTGTTTAACAAGCCTTTGGATATATTAGCCATGTTTGGGTTTTTAGAAGTCATGTATCTCATCAAATGAAAACCTTTGTGATATTAGTACTCCACTAGTGAAAAAAGTTGTTTCTGTCCTTATCTAATAAATACATGTTTGAAGCTCAAGTTGATCTAATATGAATTCATGCTCAACTGTGCGTGTGATGTTTGTATATAAACATCCTTTTCACACTGCACAGTGCCATCCTGCTGCTATTGTGTCTTTCCTCAGCCTTAGTTATGTGTCTTTCTTTATGGTATTTTCATCTCTTTGGCTAATGAAAAATGCCTCCACTAAAATCCACTGTCTTTAATTTGGGTTAAAGATGTCAAAGCTTATCTATGTATAGTCCAGTTAAATTACTTTGATTGAGCTAACTTGCTACAAAAATGGCACATTTTTTTCCAAAATAGGCAAAAGGTTTTCCATCGTGTATTGTTGGCGAGGTTAAAACAAACAACCAAACCAAAGCCAGCCCCAGACCCTGCTCACCTGGAAATCCTCTGTGTGAGCCTGGCTGGGAATTATTTCAGCCACAAGATGGGATGCAAGTTGTGCACTGCAACCAGTTTCAGGTGGAACACAAAAGAAAAATGCATCCCTGCTCAGAAGTCCAACATAGAGCCCCTTTCTGCTCAACTCCAAACACGTGCTGAATACTCCACAATCATTTTAGCCATTACTTTGTCCTTATCTGCTTCAAGATGAGGAAATGAATCTCAGCCCGTTTGAATCGTAACAGCTGCAATGATTTCAATAAAGTGATGAGTATTTATTCCAGCAGGAAGTCTTACCCAAAATCTTTCTTAACTGTAGCGTCACTCTTACTGCTGAACAGGATATTCCATATCGCATTATGCTAATGAGTGGCACGTTTTCAGCAGGCACAATTCAGTAATTCCTCAAAAGCACCACGGTGACAGCAATGACCACAATCCCCTAACTCAGCTTTCTAGCATGTCTAGTAATTGTTCTTGCATTTTGAAATCCTTCATAGGTACTTTTCCTTAGTGGCCACAGGATTAACAGAACTGTTATGCTCCATGAATAAGAACTGCATTCTCAAAAAAGGTAAAATATTAAAGAGAAGAATCTATCTGAGGACTGCTTCATGTATGAAAGGGTGATTGTAGTGTGGATACTTTCTTGAATTATAAAGTGCTCTTAAATAGGCTAAGTAGGGGAAGAAGACAAATATTTTTTTCTAGACCTTTATATCCTCTTTATTAAATATCTAAAAAAAACCCCAACAACCCCAAACCAAACACCCATTTGCATCAAGCCACACGCCATACTATGACAATTGGAGGATTTAGCAAAGATGCATTTTTTAAAACTTGGAAAGTAGGAGTTTTGTTTAGTAGGTGGAAGGTTCATCAGGAACATTCCTATTGAACATCCTTGGGCTTCAAATCACCTTGTCTTTCCATAACCCGTTTTCATGCTCCCCAGCCAGTCCACACTGGTTCCCTCTGCCCAAGCGCTCAGCTCTCTATCATCCCTTGCCTGGTAATGGCTCTCGTCCCTGTTTTGTGCAAAGGCATATTAAGCAGAGGTGTAAGAGTTGAGAGAAAATGCATCTCTGTGCAGTAAACACAGCCTGCAGACATCAGTTTCTCCCAGCGTTGAGTGGCAATTATTTCTGTGTAGTAGGTAGCCACCCGATGACCCTCTACTGCAGCATGCACCGCTTTCACTGCCAAGTGCTAATCCTTTTGTTAGCTAGGCAGCTGCACGTGCATTTAGGAGGGCTAATGACTTACACTGTTCCTTCTGTGCATGATTTCAACAGACATGTAATTAGAGGTGAATGAAGTCTTCAGAGGTACAGCAACCACAAAAGCCAGGGGCAAAGTCAATGTATTTGTCTAATTTTCCAATCATTTTTTTCAGTGAAGGAAACCATGTGGTCAGCTGCACACAGAGGAAAACAAAGTAGAAAATGAGAAGCCAAAAAATCAACCTTTAAAAAAAAATTAAAAATTGCATTGCCTGGCACTCGCAAAGCTCTGAGATGAAGGTGAATGTGTTTCAAAATATTTTTGGTCAGGGTGCCAGAGAGCACATTCTAAGATAAATGCCAGCGAGGAACCTGTTCTTCTCTCACAGATTGAAAAAAGTATCTAAAGGTGAAAAGATTTGTTTCAAAGTGCTTGAGATCCTTAATCATTAGCAGAATAAGTGTGAGAGCTGGCAAGCAACAGGAAGAGATGTGAAGGTGAATAGCCACCAGCGCTGGCTTAACGGTTTGAGCTTCTTTTATGAAAGCCGTCAATGTCTGCAACACCTCAGGACATATCCTGCAGCTCTTACACCAAGTGAATACATCCTTTTGAAGTCCAATAGATTTTTGCATATATATTAATATCACAGGATGAAGTAGAAAAGTATAATAGGGAGCCATATTCCTGACAGATTTTAGAGGAAGAAAACCCCTCTCAGCTCTGATTTCTGTGTACGGACACACTACAGAGACAGGACCATTTTGCTTCAAGCTGCCACCCCCTTTCCACCATGCAGGGGTTTGCGTATGAGGCCACATCCCAGCAAGAAGGGTTGGCTGCCAGGTGGCTGCTTATGTTGCTTTTGGCAGTGCAACATATCAGGGGTTTTTTTTAAGCTGCTCTTATGTTTTTCACCACCTCATCACTGGTTTCCCCATATGCTGCATGGCCATCCCTGCTGCACCATCGCCCTGCAGCACGACTCTCAGACAGGATTTTTTTCTTTTGTCTGTTTTGGAGCATGGCATCTCCTTTTTCCATATATATTATGCAAAGATGCATTCTAGGATTATACAGTATTTGCATTAAGTAATGCCTATTCCTAGTCTCTCAGTTACACAGCAGCCAATCAGAGTGATATTTTTACAAATTAAGATAATACACTTTCACTAGCACTTTGAATTCAGCAGCATAATTTCATTAAAAATGAAAAAAACCCATAATAATTAATTAATAATTGTTCTATTTCAGTCTGGGCATATGAGCCAATATCTCTTCACAGAGTTGTCTACTACAATTATAAACATAATTTCATGCTTAATGAAATATAAATGAAGCAATTGAATGGCATGTTCCAAAGAAATCTCTCTATCAGCTCCCTCCCAACACTTCCACCTTTATTTAGCTATTTTATTTGAAATGTAGCTTGTATTTTGGAAAAGAGTCAATTTGAAGACTGCGGTCCTTAAGGGAGTAGGTCTGCTGGTGAATTGCCATCACAATTCAGGTTGGGTGTCTAGGCTAAGGCCATTTTATTTTCCCATTCTTGGCCCCGGTAGCACTTGTAATGTTGCAGGACAGCTCTCCAACAACAGAGAGTGATCCAAACAGCCTCAAATGAGCTGACATGCTCCAGACTTCTGTCTCCCCACATGGGAAGAGGTGTCCCCTGCTTCACATCCACCTGCCTGGACAGCTGCGTGCCTCAACATCTCGGTTCTTTGCGAGAACCTTCTCCTGAGCCAGTGCAGTACAGCCCATCCTGCACCGCTGCTGCAGCAACGTCCCACCTTGACTGCAATGAGAACACACATCCGTGAATGTCTCCGTTTTCATTGCAGCCTATTTCCCATCGCACCAGCAGAGACAGAATGTTTTGCTGTTGGCAGCCACAGGTAAGATGAGTGTATTTGATTTTTTGAGTGATTAGGGATCTGCTGATAATCAATCACAGTAAATGTATACTTCTGGCTATTTTTTAATTTATCATCTTTATCACTAATACCGCTATTAACTTTGTGAATTATAGCAGTAATTTCCCTCACATTTTGACTAGCTGGCTACCAATGCCCAGTGGTGTCATTGTGAAAAACCTTGTGTGCAGTTGCCTGGCTCGCAGCTACAAATAGGTAAAACTGTAAAATACTCTCTCACTAATTTCTCACGTACCTGTTCCAAGAGCTTCGGTGGTGCCCATCCTCGCTGTGCACCTGCAGAGTGGGAGGGAGAAGGAAAATTAATCCCTTTTGATCAGAGCTTTAATGAGCCTAATGGTGGGAGGCGGGGTGGAATCCACCAAACCTCGGTAATGCTTACTGTGACTTGGGTCTCTGCAGTATATGTATATTTTATTTTGCTGGGGCTTGGATATAATTTAATCAAAGGCTGTTGGAAACTTAGCCCAGATTCACTGAAAGCTTCACACAAGTCAAAACCAGTCAGTTTTGCTTGGTTCAGGTTTAATTACGAATGGGTCACTCAGCCTCAGTAATGACTCATACTCACTAACTATCCTATATATGAGATGTGACAAAAGTGTAGTTCAGATACACAAAACATAATTATTTAATGATGAAGTAAAGTTAATTAGGAAGCCTTTAAGCTATTACATTCTTAGTAGCGTATTTTGCAGTCACTGAATAAATGAACATAATTTAATTCTTAAAAGCTATATAGCTCCTGCTGCTTTTGAAAATGATATGTAGGTAGCAGGTTAGGCTTTTCCCATGATAGAATTCGATATACTACAACAAAGAGCATATGGAATTCAATGCATTGCCACTAAGAATAGGAAAAACTATTCTTAGTGACTATCCAAGCTAAAAATGATAGAACTCACATATCCAGTAACAATCATGAACCTGACAAATCAAGCTTGTAAGCCTGTGGTGTGATCTGAAAACCTAACAAGCTTCCAAGAAGGATCTCTGGTTTAAAAATACATTCTTTCTTTCTGGATTATTTTTTTTTTTTCCATGAGATGTGCAAGACTGAACAGCATGAGAACAGCATGAGAACGGCTGTGCCATTGAAGGGATATATTTATATATTACGTAGCTGTGTTCCAATTATGAAATTGATCCATGGATAAAAATCCCTTAAGGGTGGCTATTAATGAGATTGCCTGCTCTGAGTGCACCCAGTAATAAGATTAGGTATGCATTTATCCGAGCAGAGATAAACCAATGACAAGTTCGTGCCAAGATAAGACAGTTTTGAAAGGCAATTAAACATGGGACAGAATGTGTGTGCATATGTCTGTGGGAGGTTGCAGGATGGAAAGTTGGTTTTCATCTGCAGAAGTGCTTCTGAGTGTAACAGGTAGGGAGAAACAGGCTTTTCACAGTGGTGAGATTAAACTTGAGCTTAAAATCAAAATATTTTAATTTGGAATTTACAAATCAGTTTTACAAAATGTGCAGTCTGGCCTTTTTGGCTTTTCCTCCACTTATGGAAGGCTTGGTAACACCCTTGACTATTGCCAGGTGCCCTGTGAGACAAGACTCAGTCACTGCCCCTGGACTTAAATCACGTTGGATTTCAGAGAATATAGCACCTTAACAGCAGCCAGGCTCCTACACAGCCTCGTGCACTGCCCAACAAGGCAACCCTGACAGTGATGCTCTGAGAGAAAAAATCTCAACTATTTCCTGCAGGATTTGCTGTAGAAATACCTGCGCTGTGCTTGCGGCATCATGTGTCAGTCGCAAAAGCTTTCCCTGGGGGTTAAACCTAGACAGTTCGGGCGGTGCTGGTGGGGCAGCCCAAGCAGCACGGGGCTCAGTCCACATGCAGAAATGCTCACAAAGCCCATTGCTCCCACCACCTCACAGCAAGAGTGATTCTGTCCCCATCTTACGGTGATTGTAACTGCTTGGTTACTCCTCACTCACCTGCAAGACAGCTGAAATGTCTCCTAAAGTCTTCTCTTAATTTTACAGCATTAGGAAAAGTTTATCCTCCTCACACTGTTATTACTGCCTTTGCTCAGGACATTGGTTTGTAGCATCTCCAGTAACTGGTGTATGCAGGGTGCAGAGAGGCCAGAATTCCTCCAGAAGTAGAATCCTCTCTTGTACATAAACAACTCAAGCTCAAATCAAAATTTGAATTACTGGACTGATTAAATAAATCTTAAAATCCTTCCTCGGCTTGCCACACTTCATATATCTGAACCAGAGCCAATTAGCCAGAGCCTGTGCAGCTGAAACCCCGGGGTATTGCTCCGGACATCGCCAGGCATCAGGTAAAAATGTGAAGGGGGAGGACAATTATCACCCGATTCCTGGAGTAGTCTCTGAGGACATAATGGACAATGACCAGAATATAAGGGTGGGAATGAAGGTGAATTTGTAATAACAGAGTCTTTTCAAAATCCTACCCTCCAAAAACATCGGAATTCAGTGATGTGTGAAAGTAAAGGAAATTAAGTTGCATAGGAAGTTCCCTTCCTCATTTTTTTTTTTAATACAAAAAACCTCTTGTTCAACTGTTAAATATCCAAATTCCTTAAATTACATTACTTAAGGCATGGATATCAGACATTTCATCTAGGTGTGATTGAAAGGAATAAACAGACTTTCACTATATATTCACAGACCTCAAAGGGATGGTGGTAAGTTTTTAAATTATCCACTAAATGAGTATTCTGGCTATTAAGTAGTGAGCACATAAAGTACATGCAGAAAATGTGTGTGACTGGGGAACTCTTGAATGTAGCTGTATGCTTTTACGAGCCTTCTGTTAAGAAGCTGCAAAAAACATATGGTAACTATTAATAAGTACAGGTAAGTATTTGCTTAATGTATTCAAAGTGGCCCAGATTCCAGTTCTTCTCTGCTGCAGAAAGCTGGTGTATTTCCACCTCTCTTTAGTAGAACACTGGGATCCTTTTGCAGCCCATCTCATTTGAGAGAAGCTGTGCATATAGCCAAGCAAAACCACCCTACTCCTCACTCAAAAATAATTCATAGGCTTGCCTTTCTCTTAAAAACATTATTACCCAGTACTAAGAAATTCAGTAACTCAGTAAGAAATATTAGATTTAGTTGCTCATCCCATTAGGCTGCCTGTTCCTTGCCAGGACAGCTCTTTCCTCCAACACCTGGCCTTTGTGTCACACGTGGATGGACACACAGTGCTAGGCAGTGACACAAAGCCTCCTAATAGATTTTTTGAATTATCAACTTTGTTTTGCCTCTTGGGTTCCCTTCTTCAGAATTTTTAAAAAATCAGCTTTCTTCAAAATTAGCATAAAAGATTTACCAGTTGGGTGCAAGATCTCTGGGCTCTTTTTGAAAATTCTGATCCTTTCCTTTTTCTTTCTATGTCCTTCCTTCACTGCCCCTTCCTGTAATCAGGATCCCCAAGTATGTGCTTTCTGATGAGGATTAAGCCATGACCCGTACATGATTGCAGGAAATAAGCCTTTAAAATGTGCCTAAGTGCTCTGCTTGTTTGAAGTTACTGAGCCTTAATATAGATGTCTGAAAAAAATGTGTCATTTCAAATGTTTCTGCAGGTATTGTTCCAGTATGTGTAACAAGGAAAGATGATACATCAAGCCAAGTTACATCAGTTATGCTTCATTATATCATGAACCGAGCCAAATGAATCAAAATATACAGTAATACTTCAAATGAAAATGCAAGCCTTGTACAGTTGCTTTCACTAGTTACCACTTAGGGTTTATTTTAGCTACTTACTAAAAATTTTTCCAGTATAAAAAGTATTTAATGTATTGTGAGAAAGGATGAATAATTGCTCCCTGTTTAATTTCTCAATATTGTTCCTGATTTCAAAGCCCCGTAGGGTATCCTCCACCACCAATGGGTCCGATGTCCCTCAGCTCAGCTTGTATGGACTATTTCTTTCTTCCAGACCCCTCATTTCCTTGCTCTCCATTCTTTCTTCTTCCCTTTTAGCCTTTTCCAGAGAAGATGATCACAAGTGGAGTTTGTGAGCTGGTACACCACAGATTCATATAACCGAAATTAAGTGCAATTATTTTATTCTTCAACACTTTCTGCATTGTTCCCAGCATTGTTCCCCTGGTTGATCACCTCTGAGCTTTGAATTGCTTTTGCAAGAACCATATGCAATGACTTGGAGATCTGTTTCTTAAATAAGTTTTTGTAATGAGGCCATGTAGACTAAGAAATCAGCCAAACCAGCACAGGAACATGGGGCAGAGAGTTGTTTCTTTCTCTCTCATGGCTCAGTGCACAGAGCAGTTCTGGAAAGCTCTAGAAAGTGGGGACAATGCGGTGTGACAGGCTTCTCCAGGAAAACCAGTTTCCCCTTTTTTGTGGCCTTTCTGCTCAGAGATGGTGGGAAAAGAATGGATTCACTTTTTTCTTTTTCAGGGACCTTTTATCCTTTTGAGATATTGGGTATGAAGTGCTCAGTGAAAGTAGTAGACACCTTAGAAATTCTAAGGTCCTATCTGGCCTTTTGAGATCCCTGCACCCTTGCTAAACGTAGTGGCAAAGCTCTTTCACAGTCATTTAATGTATGGAGTATACCGATAGAAGTAGAAGAACAGTATTACTCCCTCTTCATTTGTCTCTCAAGGTAGTTAGAACATATTTCTTATTTAAAAGATTACTTTAATCCTAAACAAGTTAAGATAAAAGGTCAGATGTTTCACCTGAAGTTCTCAGTCCTCTTATGCCTATGTGAACACAAACCTATGAGAAAAACATCCCAGTCATTTCCACAGCAACGATCAAAGAAAATCACAAATGCAATGGACTTCAAAGAAAAGGGCGATGGCCCAGACCCAGCTCTGAGGCAGCGTGCACAAAATTGGTGAAATCTGAACTAAATTGCTTACCAACAGCTCCCAGTTTGCAGCAGTGGTTGTTTCAGGGAGTGTGGACAGAGGGTCTGTGGGTGCCTGCTGCTCACCAGTGATGGCAAGGGCCTGGCTGCAAGGCTGGTCCTGCAGCTGTGCTCGCCTCTGGCCAGGGAAGCTTCACGCACTGCAGAATTTTAAATAGTCTGTGGGCTGCAAAGCTCTGACTTGTCAGGTCTGGATATTGAAGGTAAATGAAAAAAAAAATAAAATACCATCCCATGAGACATGTAGTGAAAAAGAGCTGCCTTTCAGTGCATCGCCTAACCCAGTATGATGGATGGATGGATGGATGGATGGATGGATAGATCGATGGATGACCAAGGAACTATCCTAACTTCTGGGTCTTATTCTGTGCCGGTAATATCCTCTCCCCATTTTCACCAAGAATGTTTATATTCCCACCAGTGATACAGGGGGTTGGAACATGGGCACTAACTGCCCCACAGGGTACTGGGAATGCCATCCGTGCTTTCTGTTCCCCAAGCTGTACTGAGACCAGGGCTAACAGCCACACCACCCTGGAGATGGGAGATGAGTGGGGCTCTGCTGTCCGGCTTGTATTTGATATCTTCCACCAGGAGTAAATAGCTACAGCCTTGAGAAGCCACAGCTACAGTTTGCTGTGGGCCAACACAGACACTCCCCCAGCAGTAGTTCAAATGCAGATTTATTTGCCTGCTTATGCTATTTAAATCCAGCCTGCTAATGTGCATCACTGACAAAGGCAATTTTCTGTGGGTGCTTGGGGAGAGAATAAGACGTTGGCCCCACTGAGCCAGCACTGGCAAGCTGGGAGGTGAAAACTCAAGAGTTTCCTTTAACAGAGTTAAAGCCTCCATTTCTGCATGTTGTAGTGCCTGCACAATCATGGAGAAATAAACCTTGGTTAAATTTTTGATGAGCTTTCGACTGCTTTAAATAATTAACTAGGACCTCTCTCATTTGAACATGGGTTCAACTTTTCATGTTTCGAACACTTCCCGCCTTAATCACAAGGGAATCACTCAAGTTATTCAGGTCACTTCATGTGTGTATTTACTTTTAACGTTACTAGTCCAAATAAATTTTGAACCTTCATGCAGGGAAGGGAGAAAGCAGTTTCCTTTTGATTTCACTCCAGGTGAATCCCCAGGAGAAGTGTGTGTGTCTCATTTCCAGTAACTGAATAACACTGACTGATAGGTTAACCAGTTCCAATACAACTTACAGAGAAACAGGGTGCACTCATATCCTCAGTTTTGACATTCCCCAAGTCCAGGATGTTTCAGAGATGATAGCAGTGTAGTTTTTGAAAGGCAGATGAATTAGTAAGTATATTCCTGTATCCCCTCATGTAAAGCATAGGGACTGAGTCTGCTTTGATAGGTGGATTGTATGACAGTATAACTGCTGAAGTCAGTCCTGCTTCACCACCATGTAACGGCATAGAAAATGAGGTCTTAAAAACATTCGTTCTGTCCCTTCGTTAAGTGTCAAAAGGAGCTCGGATGTTATGCAGAAACCAGGCTATTTTGTGAGTATATAAAGCAGGCATTAGGGGTATTAAATATCGGATTCAGCCCCCTAATGACGGACTTTGATCTCCTATCATAAGACTCAGATGTGAAAATTGGAGTCTGAAAGCAGATTAGTGAAATAGCTCTTTCCTAACCACCCCACTCTACTGCTGCTCAGTAAGTCACAGGCTGTGCCTGAACTTGTGTAAAACAAACGGCAACGTGAAATTAGCAGTGTCCAGTCTGCAACTCCACTTTCTGCAAAGGGGAAAGAAAACATGCAGGTGAAGTGGTGAAAATTTGGCTTCAACTCATAATTCAGCACAGCTAACTCGCAGCCCCTCGGCAGTCACTCTGATGGGCTCTGGGCTCCAACATCTCATCCACAAAAAGGGGACTGCCCACATCACTCTGCCTCAAAGGTAACCACGGGAAAACAAACATATCTAAGCTGCAGAGGGCTTCGAGAATATCATAGGCACAGGAGCAGATTGCTCTCTCAGCTGAATTTCTAATGAAGGCCTACCTGGGGCTTTCAAATCTGTCAATGAATCCAGGATTAATGATCTCAGCCTCTGCCATTTTCCACTTCATTACTTTAGGCACCAAAGCCAGTGGGCTGCTTCAGCCCTACATGACTTTCTTTTGTCCGTGGATGGTCACTGCAAAAATCTGAGTCAGTTATTTCCCAGGAACCCTGGTTACTGTTGTTTAGCAGTTATTGTAACCAGCTTTCTGTATTTGCTGCTTTCACTAATTGGTCCCCTTTTGCTGTGAAAACTGTCATAAATGCTTGATTTAAAATATAGACTGCCTGAGGAAGAGCCTCCTGAGAAGTGACAGGTTCAGAGAAGTACTACATGTGGAGAAGAACACTTTAAATTGAAAGCAGGTGCTCTCATGGTTCTGCAATGAGACTGGCAGAGCTACACGTTATTAAAACTGGAGTCTTACAAGATTTTCTTCAAAAAATTTCCTTTGGTGTTATCTATATCTTCAACCAGTTTTTCTGAATTGCATATGTATGGATAGCCATAGGTCAAAATTTCTCTATTTTTTATCTGCTGGTGTTGTTGCCAATGCATATATTTGGCCACAGGTCCTGAAAGCATCAACCACGACCAAGAAGATGAGGAGGAATAGAACTGGGTTATAAACTGCTGTAGTTTCACTTTCCCAACAGTTGAGTTTCTTTAGTCCAGCTGAGCATAAAGCCCTTGAAACCTGAGTCAGAAGCAACATCTCACATCAGAGGCACTGTGAGATTTTCTTATTTTATGAGTGTATTGCACAAACAAACCCCATTTGTGGGCCATTCACGTGCCACGTTGCCACAGAAGCAGAGACGGATGCCAGCTGCAAAGCGAGACAAAAAGATCTGCTTTTCTTGTCCAGCAGTTGCTACTGATATCAGATGTGTCCAGCTCAGTCAGGCGGCCACACATCCACCAGCCTCCCAGTGCTAAGGACGAGAATTTGGCCTCAGGGCTCCACATTTGTATTTTGTCTTTGTGTCAGACTCATGTGAGCTTAGCAGGTCACAAAGGGCATCTGAGACACCTCCAAGGTTTCCCTCTGCCTCCCCAAGATGCACTAGATATATTTGGAAATCTGGCCTCTAGTCTGCCTGTGCCAAAATTCTTGCTGCTCTTCTCTTTGCCTCCTGTATGTCTGGTCTAGAGTAAATGTAGTCTCCCCACAGCAGCTGCTGTCTCTCAAGGTGCATTCTCATGGCATGACAGGACCCCATCATCATTTAGGAGCCACTGTAATCTGAATAACAAACTTCCCCACTATGTCAGCATCTACATTATCTTTTTCAGTCTTTTTCCAGATTAATTTTTATATATCTACATACGATAGGTCATCTACTATTCCTGTTGTCTAATGCATTGTCATACTTTATATTTCAATGCCTCTTGAGTGTGATTTATTGAAATGACAGACCACAGTACAGTTGGCAATGCAGGGCTAAGTCATTCCCACTTTTTAGTACAGTTTCTCACATCATTTCCAGCATTCAAGAGAATATGTATTTATTTCAGTCACTGCGTGCTGCACACAATTTTTTTCCTAGGTGAAATTTCCTTTTAATGGAAGCTGGGTCATGAGAGAGCCATTATATGAGTTACGTGCATGTTACAATATAATTTAAAATCAGCTTTCAGGTCAATCTTTTTTAATTATCTATTTTCTCAACTGTTTTTGACTAGCAGTTTAAATAATCGTGTTTGCCTAATACCTAGAAATGTAATTGCTTTCAGAAGGCCTTTATTCTGATCTCAGTGCCACCGTCTCTCTCTGCATACTGCGCATGTTTGCACCTGTCTGCACAGTGACAGATTTGTGGTGACAGCTTGTATAACTTATTTATAAAATGACAAATTATTTTAGGATTTCTTCAAGTTCACAGACTGGAAATACGGAGAAACACCTGCTTGCTGCAGAAAGCTGAAGACGATCTGCTAAGTCAAAGGGAAAAGGCGTGAATTGGCGAAGAGCACACTTCCAGTGAAACAAAGCCCTGTGGGGCCATCCTTATGCTGCTCCAGGTTTCAGGCAGGGCTCCATGGATGTCATTTTTTAGTTACAAAGGCCTTGCTGCTGAAGCCAGAGATCACAAGGAAGGTTCCCAAAGGCTTTGGGGCATAGAAGCCTCACCTGGTGTCCGGGGGGAGAAACAGTCCCCTTCCAGGGACATTCAGAGCAGGAGTCAAGGGGACGGGCTCTGAGTGGCGCCTGGCAAACGTTAGCCTACCTGGAGCCAAGTAGCCGCCTGTGCCCAAGGCATGTGTCTGCCTTCCCACATCTTTCTCTGTCCTGCAAGACACAGCAAGAAAATACCTTGCTGTCCTTTGGTTTGTGCTTACTTGAGCAAAGACTTCAGCAAGCAGCCCAGTGCTGTTTCGATCCCCACATTAAACGTGCCAAGCCTGTCACTGTAATTGCAGTAGGAGCGTCACTATGAAGCCATCTTGTTAACATAAAAGGATTAGTTCATCACCAGGCAGTTTCACTAGGTAATGGAGTCTGGGATGTCCAGCTGATGTGCTACAGAAAGAGTAATGAGATCCTCTGATAGCAATTAGTTCTCGTTCCCAGCAGTACAAGCAGAAATAAACAAGTGAATTGCCTTGCAGGAGCCATAAGTGGACTGAGTAAATCCTACAGACACAGATTGCATTGCACAACCAGGTAACAGCTATAGAGCACACCAATAAAGGACTGCTAAAGGACCAGTGCACGTACAAGGTGTGTTCTGACCAGCTGCTACAGCAGCAGTACTCAGGAGCACCAGTTTGGGAAAGTCTATGCAGGGCAGGCAGTTTCTAAACATGAGAGGGTCATTGTAATAACTAGCTGTTGGCTTAAATGTAAATATGGCTGAAGAGGAGTTATCCAGAACAGTAAACACTCATCCCTTCTCTTTTGCTGTTCCATTTTTGGCATTTCGTAATTTCTTTCGAACAGTAAACACTCATCCCTTCTCTTTTGTTGTTGCATTTTTGGTATTTCGTAATTTCTTTTGAGTTATGCCAATAGTTCTGTTGCTTGCTCATTTTAGAGGGAGTAATTGGAGCTGTGGCCACAGCTGGACTGCCTACTGTGCATCCTTGCAGCACAGCAACAGCAATGTTCAGTGGATGTGTATTAGGACAGGTAATGAAAATAACCCGCTATACCCCAGCTGATGGTGTGGTTCCGCATTTAAAAAGGAGTTATCACATGTCTGAATGAAGCCTAACTAGACATGTCCTTCTCATCGATAAATAACCCATTATGCACCTTTCTCACGAAGTTACTCTCACAGTCACTTTCACACATAATAAAGATACTTATCAGTATCACTCAAAAAAAAGATAGAGGTTTGAATTTAGGATCCTGAAATCCTACTCATAGCTGATCCATTTATCAGCTATTTAATGGACTCTTGGTTGGAGATAAAGATACTTATCAGTATCACTCAAAAAATATACAGGTTTGAATTTAGCATCCTGAAATCCTACTCATAGAAACATCCATTTATCAGCTATTGAACCGAGTCTTGGTTGGAGGGCAGCTTCTTTTCTAATCCGATGCATGGTTTCATGTTGTCCAGGTCAGTTCTTGGTTTCACAAAGCAGCCCTGTGTAAGTTAATATTTCTGGCCCACAGTATTCAGGCCACCAGCAGACATCAATGTTTAAGCTCTGTGCCAGCTCTGATTATTGTTGCGTACTGGTCAGCCTGGCAGGTAAGTGGCAAACGACCACTTTGGTGTTAGGCCAAGTCTGCCTGGACCTGAACGTTTAATGCTTCAACACTCATAATAAAGCAATATAGCAGCATACCAATTACTGCAAAATTAGCTGCAGAATTGCTGCTGGATGCAAATGTACATAGCATTGGCCTTTATTTTCTTACTGAGAAAGACATAACTTTATTTTTCAGAGTGATTAAGATATTGGTATAGTACTTTGTGCTTTTCAAATTGTCTCTATTTGAAAAATGAACTATCCCTCAAAGTAAATTAAATGAACCTTTTTCTCTGTTCTTTTAGTCCTTCTGCTAGAAGCCTGTTGCTGTTGAGCTGGAACTACATGTAAGTCAGAGGCACACAGGTCGCTCCTTTGAGCACTGATTTCCCCACACCTGACATTGTACCTTAGAAGGCAACATTTGGTCTCCATTTAGACCCATTCCTCCTGCGTGCAGCACCAACTTAACTGAACACAGCAGCATTCCCAAGTTGCTTATTCCTATTAGACTTTGCAAATACTGTGGAGTGTTTCTCCATCAACACAAAACCTTCTTCCTGGCTTTATCTGTCTCAGTGGAAAGGAGTGCAATGCACAAAGGGAAAATACAGCTTCTCCCAGCCCAGAACCAGAGCTGTCAGTATGGGCTCGCCTCTCCATACTTGCCCTCGGTCCTGCAACAGAAAAGCTGCTGGTGTCTGCTCTCGTGACACTTGCCTTCTCTTCTGCTTCTATATGGTATTATATCCTACACTCTTTGGTGATGTTTTCTACTCCCAAACACATTTTTTTGCTTTTTCTTATTGGAGTGCAAACGTGCATGTCTGTGCACATGTTTGTGCTTTTTTCTATATTTTTGTATATGTGACTGTATGTTTGTATTTCACTCGTAATTGTTTCCTTCTGGCTGCACTGAAAAGCTGTAAATATTCCCATTTCTCCTGGCACATACAAGCAGTTGTGATTACAACTGTGCAAATTTGGAGATAACAGCTGACGCATCCATTTCTGATCACAACTTCTGTGGGAAGCTTGCCTCTCCTAGGCTGTATTTGGTAAGGAAAAATAAGGGTTCTTCACAAAAGATAAACCTGTGTCGGCTTGTGCTTGCCTAGGCATGTGCTGAGCTCTGAGACAAGTGAGCTTAATGCTAGGACTGAAGCTGTATATTGTTGAGGTGAATGTTACAAATATATTTTTAGGTACATTACAATCAAGGAGTTACATTACTCTTTTGAAATAAATCACAGACGTTCTGCCTAAACAGTAGAATGATATCATTAAAAAGAAAATACATTTAAATGACATTAAAAAAGCTTATACTCACATGGAAAATATTTCTTCTGGAATCTCACTCTATCTCCATATAAACAGATATTTATGGTACTTAGTCCTGAAATAGTGCAAATCTGAAGAGTACCAAAGACCTCAGACTACTCTGTTTTACTTTGAAGTGCAGCTGTATCAATATTTCAGTTACATCTATATTTTCATACCAAAAGCAACACTGTGATTAGAAACAGCTCATTTGTTCATTGAATGAACCTCTTATTTTTCTTATTCATGTACTATCCATGAACACATTGCAGTTTACATGAATCTAACCCCAGTTTCCACTAAAAAAAAAAAAAGGCAACTACAACAATAGCAGGTCATATTTAAAATCTGATACCTGAACTGGACTAGGAGGACATTCTGTGACACTGAAATTCCAGTGTTGACTGAATGGATATATAGGTCAAAAGAACATATAATGCAGATGATGGAGATTTCAAAGCAAACCATTTTCTCTGGCATTTGAAAGGATTTCCCCCTGCACATCCAGTTGCACTGCCAGGGCTTCAGAAGGGAAGCTCTTCCCTGCCTACTCTGCATTTCAGCAGTGCTTAATTCAGCTCAACTTCAGCCACTGGACGTGAAACTGCCTCAGGCACTTGGGAGATTCTGTAAGATAAAACAAGAGATTTGCTTATCGACTTACATCAGTGTTCATTGTGTAAAATCAGGAAAATATGTGATTGAAATCAGGCTTCACTGGTTGAAAATCACCACAATTCATGAAGTGCTCTGTATCTACTGCCCAGCATGGAATCAAAACACATGACAGTGAAATGCACATCTCTGCTGGGGTCTGGAGGGTCTGAGGTCAGGATAGAGCACTCTGGGGGTGCCTGATCATCACAGAGAGATCCTGGACAAACAGCCGGGGTCTGTACCAGCAGGAGGGCTGAGATGGCAGCAGGTCTGCCTCACCCTGGGGTCTTGGCCTTCTGGGTGGCATCTGTAAGGGTACACAGAAGAACCAGAAATCTGTGTCCCTGGGGACAGCACTGGGGTACCAGGAGCCAGCAAGGAAGGGTCAAGCCAGGACCAGCAAACAGACAGAGCCAGCAACACACACCGTGAGCTGGTTTTGCCCTCAGAGCTCCTGTAGTTTTTAAAAACACTTGCCCACAAAGGTTTATGGGGAAACAGAGCCATGGTTTTCAGTCCTGTTAGCTGGGGTCAATTTTCTGTTTTTTGCTCCAGAAGGCACATGGCAAGGCTGTCCTCCCTGCAAGACCTCCAGTCATGGCAAAAGCTGCCCCGTACAACGGTGGCATGCACCAAGCCTCTGGGATGAGTAACAGCCTGGCCGGGCCAGACCGAGCCATGATGATATATTGAGTCAATAGAGCACAGAGTCCTTCGCATTTCCGTCCTGATCTGCAGACATTAATTGCATTCATAATAGCTCCAGGCAGCCTGCAGACTGAACACAATTTCAATGAACTATTAGAGCTCTTTCTTGGAAAGGACCATTAAGATCGCAGAGCAAGCGCCCAGGATGAGATGCCATTTGTACAAACGGTGTCACAAACAGTGGAGAGGGACTTGAAGTCTCTGCAGTGAACACAGTATGCGAGGCAGCACGCAGCTAACAGCTCGGCTGAAATCCTTCCAGATCTTCGTGTTTCTGCGCAGTGTTTGAGCTGTGGCTTAGAAGTAACAGGGTACACGGACAAGTCCCGCTGCAATGCACAAGACCTTTCGGCAAACCGAGGTGGTTTTAATATAATGGAGCTTAGTAATCAATCCTGTTCTACCACTGTGCTATTCATAACCATTTACTCCATCTCCACAGAATTACAAAAAATAGCTGCCACCCTCTTGGGATTCAATGTTCAAACACAAATAACTCATATGGTGAATTTTTTTTTAGTGGTATCAGAAAGTAGTTGCACTGCTTAATCTTCTGCTGATTGAATTCAGTGTTTGGTTTTTAAAATGAGAGTATGATCAGGTTCTTCAATGCCAGCAGCACAAACAGCGGGGAAGTGCTGGTGAGGCGGCTCTGCCCACTGACCGCACCGGCGTGGCTTTGCTGCGATGCCTCGCTCTCAGGCACAGCGGTGTGTGCAGGAAACAACAGCACTGAAGTACTCAGAGAAAATGGATCTGGATCATCATGGCTTTTCAAACTTTTTATACCTTTCCTTTTATGAATATGGAAACAGATTTATGTATGTTTATAAACATGTGTGACTAGCTTTCATAGGCTGCCTTGAGACAAACACTGGGCTTCCTTTGAAGAGGCATGAAGGAGGTTAATACAAAGGGGCTGGTGGTTTCACATAGGACACTGAAGGTGATGTTTCTTGGGTAACAAATGGCCTGTGAGAAACTGAGATGAGGCCTGAGATTGGTTTTGAGGCTTTAAATGAAACAAGGTTAAAATCATACAATGTCAGCTTTGTCAGGTTAAACGTGTTTTGTGTTCTCTCTCTCCATACACTTTTAATTCATTCTTTTAGTTTTCACAGGCAACACAGCCTTGAACAAGAGACATGCTGTAAGACCACAGCACTGACAATATGAACAATATAAAAACAATCCTGGATACAGAAAAATAAAGACAAGATTTGTTTTTACTTTCATCTAAAATTTACCTGGCTGTCCTTTAATAACTTTCCAGGATCCAAAGAGGCATAAAAGTTTGCACCTTTCTGAACCTGGAGAAATGCTGAACAGGGTCCGTAACTTTGTGAAGCGCAGAAGAATCTGGGTTCAGCTAATGCTGTTCCTATCCCCACTATAGTGCTGCAGTGTCATGAACAGTTCAAAGGGGGGAAAATCTGTAGTGAGATTAAAGGCCAGGAGCTGTACGTACAGCTTGTAAAAAAAAGTAGAAAATCAGATAAAGTTGCTTCCTATCAATGGGCAAATCTCATAGTTTAAAGCCCTGGTTTTTGTACAATTCTATGAATAATTTAATAATTTCTTCTGGATCTAATATAAAAATCTGGAGATTGTGTAAACAGCCTCTCTGACTGTTTCAGAAGGAGCAGATTTCCCAGACAGTGGAGGACTGGATACTCTTGAGACTGAGCGCCCACCATTACAGAGACTGGTATTTTAAAAAATCAGACACCAAGAATTTCCAGTCTTGCTCAATACCCAACAGACTCCTTTGTTTGGATCCTTAATCCCACCAGTAGGCACAAAGGTCTGTTAGAACAATATGGGTTTGGACATTCTGCCTTTTGCCTGTTTCAAATTATCTTTATAAACCACACCAAAAGTTACTGAGTGTAACCTGACTCACTCCAGCCTGGATATAGTCTGCTCCTCTGCAGGTACCACTTGCATAGGTACAGTCTGTGCTATCCAATTATCAGTTTGGTCAAATACCTTTCCCTAACAATGTATTTAATGCTTAAATAAAGAACAAAGCCTAACACTCCCGTGAGCTCTCAGTATCTGAAGATGTGCTGACTTATTCTGGAAGAGGCAATGCTCCTTGGAGGGCAAGAGGATGGACGCAGGCTGTGGCATGGCTGGACAACACCAGGCTGCAGAGGCACAGTGCAACTAAGGTGTATCTTGCTGCTGCTTCATCCCTAGGACATTCTGTTTGGTAGACAAGGCTGGTGGGGACAGCCTTATGTAGGTACAAATTTAATTGTTGATTTGGATACCTACAGTCCAGGTAGAGATGGTTTTCTATGTTCTTTAGTCCAATAAAGCAAATCTAAGGAAAGAAGGAAAGCCAGGAACGGTCAGCGGCAATGTGAACCAGAGTTTACTGTACTGAGATTATTACCGCAGAAGCAAATTCCCTTGTGCAGCTTCCTACCATGCTGTCTCTCTCCTGCACTCCCAGATCACCAGCTTTTCATTCTGCCACCCTCCAATACATGCTACCAATTAACGTAAGACACACAACTTTGCAAATGGCCATGGCTGATTGACTGCATTTATGGACAAGAGGGGGTAGGAGATGGTAGAGACGCTCAGACACAATGGTGTGCATCTGCATATCTGTGGTGGTGCCATATGGGCCTCTTGATCACAGAGCTCCCCTTCTTGTCTTTTGTAGAACTGATGGTTCAGAAGTGAGTGACCGCTCCAGTTTTCTTCCACCCACAGCACTTCATGTGCTACAGCCCGTCACTGCTGTCAGATGCCAGGCAAAATTCATTCTCTTCCAGAAAAACTAATCTCTTTATAACAGCATTTATACATAAATTAATGAAAGATCAGCATATAAAGATGTTCATTTTTTATTATTTGCCCATTTACAGGAAATTCAGTTAGAACTGTTTAGTTTTATCATCACTAGACAAAATAAGCATGACAGGAAACTCTAGCCTCTGGATTATGCAGATAACACACAGAAATGTCATTTACATTTTCATTCTTTTCACAGAGCAACAAACCCATGCTTGCAAGCAAATTAAAATTCAGAACTTAATTGGATTTTTATATTCTCTTTAAACAGGTAATATTGTTTTTCTTCTTTTTATTATTGTATCTGAACACTGGATTTCATTTTGAGAGTGTGCCACCGAAGGTGAGAGGCCCTCTGTGCTAAATGGCTCATTTAACACTGTTAAAATCTACCTTTCTTCAACACCTTTGAGGATTTAGATTGTTGAATGCCAGTATTTCAGTTCTGTTGTTAAACAAGAGAAAGGCTATGGAAAATTCTTTTTTTGGGTGTATGCATGAACATACATGTCCATGAACATACATATCCACACAAGCTCATGCACATACATCTATAAATTTGCACATGTGCACAAATACACTTACAGACTTCTAGATGTATATCTATATCTATGCATGCAAATGTAGAGAAAATGTTCCAATAATTTATCTCTTCATGCTCATATTTTTGACATAACTTGACAAACTATTTAAATAAAAAAAAAAATATCTTGTTTGAGTCCCTCTGAAAATCCACTGTGGTATGAAAACAATGGAAAGCATTCACAATTTCCCTTTTTTTTCCTGCTTGTCATGAGCTTCACCAAGGTGTCATTGTCTGATACTGCATTTAAGACCCTACCTCTGATGTTGGTCACTAAAGTCCAAGCAGTTTCTCTGCAGCTGTGGGTTACGAAGCGCAGGTCTCCCACTGTGCACAAATGGCACGCCCGAGCAGCGGGAAAGTGTCTTATTGGGGCAGAATAAGAAATACCCCAGAGAAAATTTCACTAAGCTATTCCTATGTTCACTGAAGATACTGAGAATGGGACTCTGGCAGGAAACAGCATTTGTAAGGGTGACCAGAGGGAAGAGTCATCTTGAGGAACTCCACGTAGCATCGCCACTACTGACTCCATGTCAAAGAGGAGCACCGCGGTACCAGGCACCCTGCACTTCAGACCTCCCGACACATTTCTGTTTTGCAGCACTGGAAAGCAAGGCTTCACTCCACACAAGGCATTTGCCATCAGGAAAATATTATTCAACATTTTCATAATTTCAGATAAGAAAAGCATTTTTTGGCCAGCACTTCTGCTCCCTGCGAGCACACTCGGCACAGTGGGAGAGCCGGGGGGCACGAGGCCACTCCTGTTGTGTCCCCAGGCAGCACAGTCATGTTTTATCCCAGGGTGACCAAGGTCTTCCTGCAAATATACATATTTCTATCCATCTAATAAACACTTCATGACCCTGAAGAATGCACTGAAGTAGAAGCTTTATTCAAAAATTCTCAGTGCTAAACAAACACACTTGGACTAATCCCAATTCTTCCTCTACTCCAGTTACTTCTGGTCAATGCATGTCAAATATCACACCCACAAATGAAAACCTCCATGCTGCAAATATGTGGGGTGTACCATGAGCAGAAAAGCGTCGCTAACTGAGAGCCTAATTATAAAACTGCCATTACCTTTGGGAAATAACTGACCACAAATGTCAGCTAACCAGCAGGGGTAGGAGCATTCTTGCTGAAGTATAAATTCTCTATATAAGTATCTGCATTTCATATTGTATCATTTTCAAGTGCATGTCTTAAAACTGGTAATGCCAGACACCTTCCTATATCTTCTGTGTTTTCCCTTCATCAGTGATGCCAGTTTCAACACCTGCCATGAGCTACGTGAGTGTGTAAATTAGAAATGTACTTTGCCTCCTCTGTCCTGACCTACCCTGCAGATTATTAGTTGCGCATACATCTACATCCACACGTTCAATGCAGCAAATCCCTCACAGCATTCAAAGATTTGCCCCTCCTTTTATAAGTTGGGTTTATGAACCTTTCCCACACAAACCCACACCTAAGTAACAGAGAAGTAAGCAAGGAATAAGAGTCACAGTTTAATGTTACTTGTTCTGCAGGTTTTTGTCTGGCTAGATCTCTGCATTCCCTGGCACTTCAGAAGCAAGCATACAGGTCTATCAAAAAGCCATTTTTTGTGTTATTTCTGCCCAAGCTTAAGTAAAAAAAAAAAAATAAAATTATTAAACGAACATATAATGGGAAAACCTGCTCCCACTGGGAAATCAAGGCCAGCTTTGTAGACATCAAAGGTTTGTCTAATTCAAATTGCTTTGGTATAACTGTCAAAATTTGCTCTGCCATGCTTATTTATTTCAGCCACGTGGCACTTTTCTCGTCTGATTAGCCCAGCGATGAACCTGGCCAGCCTCACTCACACGTGGTTTCCAGCACAGCACTTGGCGATGCAAGATGCCAGCACACACTGCTCTTCCCCAGCCTCCGTGCAGCCTCGCGCTCTGCTGAAATGTCCAGAGGACATGGACATAAAAGGGGCTGACAAAAACAGTCACAAAGAAAGTAATTTTTGATTTTGAAATAGTTTTCTAAGTGTTTTTTTCACTGTCCCTTTTTTTTTGTTTTAATGAAAACATTTTCTGTTTTAGTAAGAGTCAAAGCTCTCTTTAAAGCACAACCTCCTATGAAGTTAAAAAATAAAACACAGTTGGTAGGAGAATTTTTCATTTGTATCTCCTGTGTCTCCTGTGAGATGATATCCAAAGACACATTTCTACCAGAAGTATTTTTGATGTATAGCTATTGTTTTGAGTAAATAAACAAACCGAAGAAAGTACTGGTTTTCAGCATAAAATTCTTTCTTTTCTGTTGAATGCCAACACTTCCCCCTTCCATAAGGAAATACACATGAAACCAGAGGGTCTATTCCTTTCCTTCTGGTCCTCATACTTCAAAAAAAAAAAAACCAAGGCCTTTTTCTCTGGGAGAAGTCCTACTGGTCCTCATACTTCAAAAAAAAAAAAAAAACAAGGCCTTTTTCTCTGGGAGAAGTCCCTTCCTCTTTCTATCAGCTAGTAAGACTACTGCCCTTTCCAAATGCGTAACAAATTTATACTTACAGGTTACCGTACGCCTACCTTCAGTTCCTGGTTCTGAGAGCAGCCACTGCCCTATAAATACCATCAGCTTGATTCACAAATACAATGGACACAAATGCACCTTAAATGCACGTAGACAGAGTAGATGGAGCTGTACATCTGCCATCCCACTATCCATCCATTCACAGCAGAGCAGTTCTGGCACGCCAGCTGCAGCTCCCACCAGCTGTGTCAGTACTGCAGCCATGTCC
Source organism: Pterocles gutturalis (assembly GCF_000699245.1). Lineage (NCBI taxonomy): Eukaryota > Metazoa > Chordata > Aves > Pterocliformes > Pteroclidae > Pterocles > Pterocles gutturalis. The sequence continues at coordinate 96,246 of NW_010120227.1, read as the reverse complement.
CACGGGTTAGGCAGGTGGGGGGGACATTGAGATCCCCACGGGATGCCAATTGGAAATCCCCAGTGACTACAATGCTGATCCATGTCATAATCAAAACCCGCAGTACCAGTGATGGAAAGGATCTCAGAGGTCTGTTTAAATTAACAGAAATTACAGACTTGCTTCTCTTGTTTTTATAGCTGTCCTATTTTTTTTTTTTAAATAAAGACTTTCTAAGCATATCCAGTATCTGTTTTCTAGCTGTGGTGTAAGCAGTTAAGATGAGCTCTTATGCAAGTGAGTAGACTGAGCTACCGAGTGCTCAGCATCACTGAAACACAGAATTCTATTCATGCAAGGGATACCCATCAGCTTTTGTCTATCCACTTCAGCTAATTGAATTCATAAGACTAAGTAAAATTCAAGTACTTTCTGAAGGGAAGAGACATTTATCAGAAAATCTCTGTAGGGCAAGAGGATGGTATTATTTCTATTTTCCAGCTGACAGGGAGGGCTGGCAAGGGACTTACTCAAAGTCACACCAAAGTCCGTGTCTCTCGCTAGCCCTTCCCTGCCTTTGGTGTTGTGGCAGCTCCTGCTCCCAGGACACAAGGTAAACATGGACTCTGCAAGGAGCCGGTGGTGGTACACCCTGCGAGGGAGCTGTTACCAATCACTAAACCTGACTCCTAAAAAGATTTATGGAGATGCAGAGTTGTGCAGAAGGCAGCTCGTCAACAGCACCAGCAGAAAGAGGAATTCACTGTGAGACAGCCGAGCTAAAACACTTTAAAATGTCAAGGCAGGATGACAACCCACAGGCAGAGTTATCTCTGCAGAGTTAGGACGTTCCATGGAGAGAGCATCCCACACAAGTCATCCTGGTGCTTAGGCTGTAAACAAGCTCCTCGCTGACACAGCCGAGGCACCACGAGGCACCACGGCGGGCTCCTGACCGATTTAATGCCAGGGGATGCTGCGGTGATCTGTGTGGCAATGCAGGGGTGGGGGGGTGAGTAACTGGGGCCTTAACTCTTCCCAGAAACCTCGTGTTTTGTAATTCTGGCCTCTCTGTGGCTCTCACAGGAGATCTCTTAACCCCTGGACATAACTGCTGGGGAATAAACTTCTGGAAAGCTCAGGTATATGCTTTTAATGGAAAGCTCAGGTATATGCTTTTAAGGGAAATCGTGTTTCTGAAGTGTCACTCACACTACTCGGGGAAGAAAAAAAATCCCTTATTTTCCCACTTTATTTTGGAAGACAGGTTGTTGAAATAGTTTTCTTCTTAAGCATTTATTATTGATGCTTAGGGGAAAAGCAACAGCAGGAAAACAGCACCAAGAAACACCGTCTTTCAAACCACGTGTGATGATTACTAGCAAAAGGGAACCTGTTGCTATCCTCTTCATTAAAAGTAAAATAGAGGGGAAAAAAAAAAAAAATCCTTACTTTCTCCCAGTAGCTAAAATTAAATTTTTGTCATTAAAATATACTTTTGTTGTTAAAACAGATGCCAATGGAGTTGCCATAAATCTCTCTCCTCAAAGAGAGACCATGGAGTAAGGTTGGTTTAAAATCACAAGTTTTTTTGCATAAAGAGGTATTAAAGGACTTCATTCAGCTGTGTGACTTTACACTTTTAAGGTTATTGTGGCAAGAATTTTGTGGCCTTCATATTGCCCCTAGACAAGCCCACTTTAGGCAACCATAGTTAAAAATTCTAGAGTTCCCCAGGTATATTTATTTTACATCCTTCATCTTCCCTCCCACCCCACTTCCCCCAAACCAGAAAATACCATTCGATACCTTTAACAATCTCAATGCCTTTGGCACCAAACTCCAGACACCTCAGGAATATGCTGCAGGAGCCGTCAATGTTCCTAGCATTTATATAAATGGGGGCAGTGATATTAACAGGTCATTAAAATTTGCCACCTATCTGTCAGTGTTGCAGTGAGCTGTCAGAGGCATGATGGGCGGTATGTGACAGTACAGCCACTGCCACTTTGTTCTTGCTTGCAGAGATCAGTATGATGCCTCAAGCCTGAACCCACTTTAAAACTTTCTGCCTGGTGAATAGATTAATTTGTAGCAAGATCTAAAAGTCATGGATTTTCCATACTTTATTTACAGCCTAAAATATAAGCTCAATATCTCTAATGCTTCAGACACAGGAAAAAATGTGGAACATGCCCTTTAAAGGTTTTGTTTCTATTCTTCTTGCGGATTGCTGTTTGCTGTTTCACCACCTTGCCGACCCACACAGCATCTCAGCAACATCCCTGGCAGCGTCCTATAGGGAGATAATACTAATTAGAGTTATCAAGTCCATCTTGATCTTGACATGATGCTGCACACTGCTGTGCAGACTGCGGCCAATACATCATCCCTCCCGCCACCCCCCAGATGCAGCACAGCTACAAATGCTCATCTCAGATCAAGTTTTAAAGGAAAAGAGAAGGTCACCAGCTGCTTGCGGCAAACCTCCTGCTGATTCTGTGCCAAAACACTACTGCTTTTCCCCAGAATAAGCCCAGCTCTCTGGTTGATTTGCCAGCTTATACCTTCTTTCTTAAACTAGAACTCAATAAAGTAGTCACATACCCACACTCTTTAGAAACTGAATTCATTTTCTGTTGGACCAAGTCTAAAAGCCTCATCAAGAAGCAGTGAATGAACTGGAAATTAAGCCATAAAACACACTATATCCATGTATTAGAAGAGAGGAATTGACAGTTAACAATAAACACACTCACAAGTGTCATAACAATAAATATCGCCTAAAGAGGAAGAAAAAGGTTTTTTTTTTTTTCTATTGTCTGGACTTCTGAAACATAGTCTTGCTTTGAAAATGCTGGTTTACACTTTGTTATGAAAAAGAGCCAACAATATAAAAATTTCTTTTTGGAAACTCCATCAAAAGTGAAGCAATATTTTAAAGTAGAAGAGATTTTGTTTTTTCCAATAATTCTGCTATCTAGTTGGGCTCCTTTACTAGCTATCTGCAGCAATTAATTTATTTCTAGTGCATTGTTGCCATCTTTTTGCATATATCTCCCAACATGTGAAAAATCACAAAAATAGACCTACAAATACTAATCTTCCTGTTTCCTGCACAGAGATATTAAAATGGTAATTGCATTCTTTATACCTCTAAAACCTGGTTCTGTTTCTAGATGCTTATCTGAAAGCCCAATGAAATTGTGTGATAACTGTTTCTGATGCTACTTACACATTACTGGAAGTTATTGAGGTCTGATACAATCACTGCGTTGTAAAAGCTTCACTCACTGAGGCCAAAGTTCATCGGTGCCTTTGATTTCTGCCCTGAAGGGTGATTGTCTGGACAAATAATCTCTATTTATTAATTCTTACCATCATACTTACCTTTATTTACTATAGGAAAACATCTTGTCATCTCAAAGGTATTATACTCGGCTTGCAACAGAGCAAATTCTTAAAAACCCGAAGCTTGAATACAGACCATTTCCCCACGAGCAGGTAGGTTGTGCAGGCAGATCCCACTTCACTCCTTAATGCCATTCACTGTCCCATAGAAACATCTTCTCCCCTTCCCTCTAAAGCCTACAAACTGCTATGACTTTGCTGCAGGTGGCTGCTCACTCCTTGTAAAGATCAGCCCCACTCTGAATCTCTGGTCTAACTATTTGCTACACACTCCATGAAAGCACAGACTTCAAAAAAGTATCTCATAATTTGGGAGTATTGAACAGAAACACATCAAAGGCTACACATTGCTGCCTCCTGTTCACCAGGCTTCTGCAGATGATGGTTTGGGGGAATTTTCCAGCACTGGAAGCTGTGGCAGGGCCCGTGCGCACCACAAGGACAGCGCAGTAGGAAGATGTCCCATGCAACCCACTGACAGTCCCACACACAATGCACACCTTGGGAGGAACTCATCCAAGGTGAGGGTGGCTGCTTCCAGGAAGGGAGCACGCAGAAGCCAGTTGCCTCCTGGCACATGGAGTCCACCGGCAAGAGAACAGTGGGAAGAGAGCTGCATTGATTCCAGCTCTACAAGGCTTCCCAGAGGTACACTGCGATGCGCAGTCTGACAAAACCAATCTTCCTTTATCATTGAGACATATCACCTTCACACATCAAAGACTCCTAAAATAGGAAGGTTGGGGTGTGATAGGATATTTTTTTTTTTTTTTTTTTTTTTTTTTGCTTTTAGATCAAGTTATTTGAAAGCTCTGTTTTCCATAGACCCAAGTATAGAAAGACTAAGCAAGAACTGTCACCAGCTTTAGCTGGAAGCAGCTTTCTCACTTGTGGTCCAGACAGGCTCTTCAGGAACCACAAGTGGTCTGATCATTCATTCCAAATGCACAACCTGTGCTGAAATGGTGGAGAAAAGGTTATGATTTAAAAAAGGGGAGAGAACAGAGATCTTTCACAAACTCAGTATTTTTGAATCCAGAAAAAGTGATATCAAAGAGAGAAGGAAGTGAATAGGTTTTGCTGTTAAAACCTCTCCTCTAATATTTGGATTTATTTCAGAATTGTTTGACAAGTTCTCACAATGGGCAGCTTCAAATGCCCTAGAGTAATTGCAAAATAAACCCCATTAAGAGACCCTGATGAGGGAAACTATTAAAATTGAATATACAGTTTGCTCTGATTAATTTTCCTACTTTATTTTTGCAGCAAATAATATAGTTCTGCATTGTTTTTTTTCCTTTCACTGAAAGTGTGAATTATAGTCCTATAAATTCACCCTCACTGTCAATTAAATTAAATAAACATTGTCTGAGTGCATTAGGAAGAGATACAAAACAATTCAATACCAGGGTTAGTTATTGAGGAGGCTTTTTAATGAACATAAATTGATGTAATTAAAATAAATCTGTTTTTCACGTTTCTCGAATAGATGCCCTGTAGCCATTCCTGTAGAACGCTATAGCAGAATAAACACTGGGCCAAAGCTACTCTCTCTCCTCAGATCAAATGGGAGCTTCCTGCTCTCTGGGATTTCAGTGATGAGTAAGGCTGGAGGATACTGCCTACTTAAATGGTTGTTAAAGAAACGTAAAAGAGAAGATCAAAATTCAGCTTTCTTTCAAATTCAGTTTTTCCCCCTAGCATCACCTTCTTTTTACAGAAGAAAATGGGTAAATAAAAATGCCTTTCAATATTACTCTTTACAGGCTGTTGGTAACTAGTTGGTAGCTTCTACGAATTCTGTTTTTGGAAGGTATTTTGGAAGTTGTGATGCAGTCATATGCTAGGACCACATTTAAAACCAGCACGCAAGGTTAGGAAAGTATTTTTTTGTTACAAGATCTCTCTCCCTCTCTTTGTGTCCCTAAAATAATAACAATAGGATCACCAGCATTATAGACTGTTTAAGGGTAGGAGGCACAAGTTGTCCCTGGAGCAGCAGGTGCCAGATATGCCAATTAATAAACCTTACAGAGCTGAGGAGAGCAGAGAGCTGAAGGAGCTCAGCTAGAATATATTACATAATTTTAAACTGATTGAGATTAATAAAAATGACCAAAGTCTTTGACATTTGAGTCCTACACTCTGATGGTGGGGATGGTGACGATGCCCAACGTAGAGGTGTGTACCTCCCCAGAGCTCCTGTCTTAAACTGCTTCAAGCTCGCCCCACAAGGACAGTGTCATTAGCATATGGGTTCTGCTGACAAAATAAAGGTTACTGGTCACCTCCGATTGCACAGCCCAGTTCTCGAGACTGCCCTGCAAAGAACGTTTGGCTTTAGGGCATAGGAAAGGCATAAGAAAAAAAAATCCCATAGCTGACAACACCACCATTCTTCCCCATTCTTCCCCTCACCTTCACTTGGATGGTCTAGGTCCTCAAGCTAAAGTCTCATTGCCTGTGTCAGATAAATTGTCCAAATCAGCTTCCGTTTCAGGAGTTCTCCTCCACAGGATAAAAATATTTTGTCTGGAAAATAGAGAAAGGACATTTTTTGTGTGCAACAATGTCATTGACAATTAGCACCTTTGGCATCCTCTCTGCAGAGAGAGGAATTTCACTCTGTGGATAAATAAAGAGCTTAGGTCTCCAGGGCCGTCAGCCTTTAACAGACAATAAATGCATGCCACGGTGTAGAAGGGAATATAAATCAGAACAGCAACCTGAAGGGTCCCTCTTAATAACACAATGTCTGTTTATCTCCAAGAAAAGAAGGCCCAGCAGCTAGAAAACACCACAAAATTCCCACACACCACAGCATCATCTATGGCTCTTAGAAAGGTATAACGTGCTTGAATAGATGTCAGTGTTCTTAACACAAGAGACCTGCATGCTTAGAGAAAGGAAATCACAGCACACTATTTCTCCTGAGGCAGTACAAAGTACTGTTCCTTATAACTGCAAGCACGAGATTTAAAAACATTTCCATAGCCTTGGTGTGTTGTGTTGCAAACTGGCAGCACATCAACCACTGGCTTAGGCTATGTGGCACAACACATAAAGTCCTTAAATCCTGATGCACGTTTCTCCACTCTTAGAAGATGGTGGCTTTGATAAAGGCATATAGCTGGGAAGCAAGAGATTTCATTTACAGAATGCTTCTAGGGTGAAGCAGTTCTGCTCTTTTCAATATATCAGTCTTTCCCTTTTTTCCCCCCTCTCTCTCCTGATTTTTCAAGGTTATTATCTCAATGCTTTCTCCTTGGTATCAATTCCTCTGAACTTGAGTTCACAATGACTCACAGCAGGGAGGCACAGAGAGAGCTACCACTGGAAGCCTCCTCCCTGGAGAAGCTTCACAATGCTGCCTATTATTTAGCAACTTGAAACACTGGCTTAATGGCACACATCTCCTACACATCCCTTTCTTTCATTTGTTCACCCCAGGGACTCAAGCCATGGAGACGTATCTCCACTTTCTCTGTCCACCCTCCCCAAGGTGCATGAAAGCAAGGGGGCTGCCAGTCTCCAGACTGCAGCTGTGACTCACAGCAGTGGTGTTCAGCAAAGGGAAGTGGTGGGCTCCAAAGCTCAGTTCAGCCAGGTATTCACACACCAGTGAAAGGCCTGAAAAAGGTTATAAAAACCCAGCACGTATTAGGGGAGTATTAAGTTTGGGGGTGTTTTCCTGGGTTATCATTGTCCCTCTACCCCCAAAATTGGAGTAGGAATGCAGGGGAGAAGACACTCCAGATGCTTTGGACCATGCTGGGATAGGAACTAAAAGCTTCTCCGCTGATGTTTAGTAGAAGACCTCCCTAGTAGAAGCAAGCCGCCCTTTGCAATTTAAAAAGCCATCCAGCCCTCCTTGCACTCCCACACAGCAGTTATTCAGCCGAAGAGGATAGATACCAAGGATAGACAAACACAAAGGTCTGAAAGGAAATCGACTCCCCCAGTCTCATTAGTGATGACAGAAGTACAGACCATGCTGCTTCCATGTGGGCTGTAACCCCGCAAGCTAGACAGTCTTGCAGGCTGACAACAGGATGCAGAGGCATTACATGGTATTGGCAAGCCCTCAGACTAACCTACAAGTCACTGCAATCTGGCTGTGTTATTCCTTCTAAATTTCTCTCTTCCGAAAACCACGGCAGGTGAAATCCAATACCATGCACTGACTCACAAATAGCTGTTCATTTTCGAGAAAACTTTCACCTGAATCTTTTGTTAGAAGCTTCTAAAGAAAAGTAATAGTGTGCAGATGAAGTTACAAGTTGAAATGATTGCACACATAAAATGTCTGTGGCTTCAGTGTGCCACAGCTTTGTTTGGATGAACAGGATAATGATGTGAGCCTAGCAGTGGTTCAGGATTACAGGTTACTACTCAGTTCTATTAAATTCACCATGTGATGCTGAGCCTGTCTCCATGCCTCTCAATGTCTTTTCCCTTGACACATTTACTTCTGTGTTGCCCATTGGCAAGAGAAGGCCCTCAGAAGAAGCCCTGACTTGTCCACAAGCTTCTCTGCCCCTGTCCTGGCCCTAGCACCATAATCCCTGGTTGGCATGTCTAGTAATTCATAGAAACGTAGAATGGTTTGGGTTGAAAAGGACCTTAAAGGTCATTTAGTTCCAACCCCCTGCCAGGGCAGGGACACCTCCCACTAGCCCAGGTTGCTCATCCAGCCTGGCCTTGAACCCCTCCAGGGATGGGGCATCCACAGCTTCTCTGGGCAACCTGGGCCACTGCCTCACCTCCCGCACAGGAAAATATTTTTTCCTAATATCTCATCTAAATCTGCCCTCTCTCAGCTTAAAACCATTACCCCTTGTCCTGTCACTACACTCCTGATGAAGAGTCCCTCCCCATCTCTCCTGTAGCCCCCTTTCAGCACTGGAAGCTGCTCTAAGGTCTCCCCAGAGCCTTCTCTTCTCCAGGCTGCACAGCCCCAACTCTCTCAGCCTGTCCTCATACAGGAGGTGCTCCAGCCCTCTGAAAAACTTCGTGGCCTCCTCTGGACTCACGCCAGCAGGTCCATGTGCTTCTTATATTGGGGGCCCCAAAGTTGAACACATCATCTTAACATATGTACAACTATTATTAATAGTAGTTATAGCAATAGAAATCATTATGGGGTTTAGAGTCTCGTGGCCCATATAACAATGCGTTGCAGTTCAGACATAAGTCACATTAAGTCCAAGATCATAATGGCAACAGTCAGCCCCTGTGATGACTAGACACAGGGTGCATGCTGACTGCTTACAGCAAAAATTGTTGTTTACAAGGTACTGTAGAGATGGCAGCACTGCACTACTAAAAACATATTCAATTAATTGAATTCATACAACCAGACTCAATAAAAAAGGGAAGAAAGTATATCTCTTCCAGGACAGTATCTAGCTGTCTTTGACAGCATTCAAAGACAAATCCTCCTCATTAAATGTGGCACACACACAGACATGGGTCAAGTTCCACTCTTGCTTCCTCTGAAGCCTTCATGGGATGCAACAAGAAGAAGTGTAAAAAACAGGGAGTTTTCCCCTCCTTCCCCACCCACCTTAGCAATCCAAGAATAGCACAGATTAGAAACAGCAATTTCCATCCTGGATTGCTCCCCATCGGGATAGACACATGCAGAATATGTGTCAGCTGGGTGTGCATCTTTCCAGAATGACAGAGGAAGATGGGCTATATTCCCATTCCCTTCCTTTCACCGTGCCGCACACCACATTCATGTAGGTCCATGAAGGCTGCAAATCCAGAGCTCTGAGGCAAAGTGAGGGCTCAGGATGTAGGCTCTGAGCCACATGAAACCCAGAAAGGGTGCAGCAGTTTGACAAAACTCCAAGTCAAAACACCACAATATTGAAAAACCTATCTGAAAACACAACTGCCCTGTGTGGGAGGTTAAGGTCTTATATTGGAACTTTCTCCCTCATGCCTCAGAGAAACAGAAATTATCTTTTCCTTAGTATGGAATCTGCCGTTTTCATGGGATCACCTGACAGTAGGAAGTGGAGCTTTATCCCAAAAAAAGCAGAAATTTCAAGCCTGGCTACATCAGAGAGGAGAGGAACATGCGCCCTGGCAGAGCAATACCAGCAGCCTCTGTTGGCAAGAGGCAGCTGGATTAGGCATAAATCAAATTAACAGAGGGTGGAGAAGAACATACTCCCTTCCTCAAGGACACCCTGCTAGAAAGGCTTCAGAGCAAAAGGGCTGGGCACACCCAGAAATTGCTGCAATATATCCCCCCATCCCCAGCCTTTAGCTCTTCTGACGGTTAATTTGGTATCCCGTCCTGCCGCTGTGCAAGAGGGAAAGGCTCGTTAGGCATTTCTTCCTTCCCTCCATAAGACTCCTCTTGAAACTGTACTCCAGCCCTGAGCTGGCCTGACAGTGCTCACGTCTCTTCTGCCCAGCATAATCCCTCAGCTAATTGCTGCATGGGAGAGGCACTTCTTCCCCATGCATGAGGCAGTGCTTGGAACATGAATATTTCATAAATGAATACAGACTTTTCAAAAATTGTTAACAGATTTCTGCAATCCATGCTCAAGGATTGCTGTAAAATAAGAAAGAGCCCTGCTTTCAGGGTCTTGCTTTCCGCTCTCAGACTGATCTTGACAGTATTTAAAACACACAGCTAGTCTTTTTATGGAGTATTAATACAACAGATCTCATTCTTATTTATCGACTGCTCTGTTAAGAAACATTTTGAAATAGTTGCTTGACTCCCGTTAGATCCTACACTAAGTTAACATTTCCCAGGAGTTTATTTGTATTTCAGAGAAGAACACACTGACCATGTTCTCACTTTCCAATATTTCTTCCAGACACAGGGGACTATTTACCCATGCTTGCATGCAAATATCTCATCTAATTCATTTTGTTCTTTTAAAATGCTGTTTAAATAAAACTTTTCAGGGAAATAGAGCCTGTTTCAATTTATCTTAGCTGAAACTAGGACTATAAATCTCTTCAGTTTCCTTTATTGATCTTAGACAAAATTACAAATATAAATTACAGCTGCTGCAAATTAAATGTTCTAATGACTGTGTTTGAAAGCAAATGCAAGAGTGTCGATAGCACACGAGATAAGACACAGCAAGAACTGCATAAAGCTACCATTCAGTGGTGAAATCAAAGAGATTTCTGTGGAAACCCACAGCCAGGGGGTCCCTTCTCCTACAGCCAGATTTCTCTCATATCTCAGATTAATTTATAAATTTAACTACACCAGATCTACAGGACTTGCAGATGGTTGAATGCACTCATGAAATAAATTCAAGTTTTTAATTCGTTTGTTAGACAAAATCGTTTCAGAGCATAGCAACCACTACAAGTGTTGTTCTGAGAGGTTTTTCTTGTAAACGCACATAAATGGAAAGGTTTGGCTGAAACTGGATTTACTGTCTTTAGGAAGCCAGAAAGAGTTTGTACACTGGACCAAGGCAAGCATCCAATACTGGGCATATGGTGCTGAATCACCGCACTTGAAGAGGCAATACATATTCCATACAGTCCACACTGAAATATATAAATATATCTCCAGAGGAACTGTCCCACCAGTTTTCTTTATTCCTGATCTCACTAAAAACACTGGCCACAGGGTCATGATCTACAAGGGCAAATATCAAGTGATGCTGCTTCAGGTATGATACATTTCTTATGAAGAAGCTCCTATTTCACAAAGCAGCATAATCATCAGTTTTCTACACCACTGACACTTAGGTCCTTAAGTACAAAGGTATCTGTTTACTAGGTCATGAAATTGCAAGTATAATAGAAGTGACTTTGCTGCACTTGATAAAATCATAAAACATTTCATTTTGCTGCCTACTGAGCTTTAAAAAACCCTGACACCGGAGAGGAGACAACATTCTTGTTACCATCAAAGTATTTCAAAATACCTACATTTCTGCTTGCGATCTGTGGGCATGTATTTTTCCTTCACTCCAGCTCTGCATTTCCTTTCTCTTCTCCAGACAACACTGCAAATATCCAGAATAACTGCTTCCTTTTATGCTTTCTTAAGTTTTATATGATCACAAAGCCCCTCTGAATATGTATATCTATGTATGGTCAAGGTATTAACATTCCTCCAAATTTTATGAAACAGGCACCTCAGTAACTAGACAAACAAGCTCTCCATTTATCTGGAGATAAATGCAGGGCACGGGGACTGGAAATCCTGTTGTCTTTGTGGCTCACAGAACTAATTGCTTCTAAGCAGAATTCAATTGGTTTGATAGATACCATTGTTCCAGAGCCTAACAGCCATTAAAAGTGTTGCTATTGGAAGTCTTGCTTGTAAATGCACCATAAATGGCAAGCTCTGGCTGAAACTGTATTGATCGTCTTTGGAAACCAAAAAGCCTTTGCACACTGGACCAAGGCAAGACTCCAATACTGGCAAGTGATGCTGAATCAGAAGGGAGATCTAACAGATCCTCCGAGCCTGGGAGTTGTCCCATAGACGGCACTTCTCTGTTATGCTTACAAGGGGCAGTAGACTTTGATCTTGCCTTCCCTCATCATGTAAGCTAACAAGCAAGAAAGCAGCTAGAGCAGCATTCTTTGTTCTCCTGCTTGTTCCCTGGTGTCAGCCAAGCTGCTACTGAAGAGTGACCTGCACAGACACCTGGTACCCCGGCATGTCTGTTTTCAGAGGAAGAAATTGTATTTTTTTTCTTAAAGTAAAAACATTCAGTGAAGTTACACAAATCCATGTGAAGATTCAGGCATCTTTTGCTGTTTTAATGGTGAAACTAGTGGTCAGCTCAGTCGTATTCTAAATATCTTGACAGCAAGGCTGGTAGACCTGCACTGAGGTGCAAGCACAGGGGCTTCTCTGAGCGGGGACAGACGGCCTCTGATCAAGGGAGAGCGTTTATGTAAACTCGTGTCTGACATTCTGTTTTATCCTTCCCTCTACATCAGTTTGTGTAATTTCATTCATTATTTACTTTGACATTTTGCTCTGTTTGATATTTTCTGCTACCAAAACTTGACACTTAATAAAGGAAATTTAGAAAAACAATCAGCCAGCAAGCTAAATATCTGCACAGAAAAAGCACATTTCATAGCGAACTGATAAAAATGATTGCCTTGCTGAGAGCCTAGGAAGATCCTCCCCTGCTTCAACCTGGAGTTGCCCAAAGCAGGATCTCCTTCTGCCTTCACACCACAGTTTTATACTGATTCCTTCTCAAAATGGGCAACAGTGTTGTACATATCTGGCTTTGGGAAGATTTTTCTCCTCTTCATTAACATTACTTAGCCCAAGCTACTCTGTGTGTATGCATTCATGGATGTACAAATTTCAGTGAGTGTCTTCCATGGGAATATTCTGAAAAAAAAAATCATCTGCTGGATGCAGCAATTCAGCTGAGAGAATTATCAACATCCAAGAGTAAATGCTGTGATCTTAGTGTTAAATGGCAAACAGGCAATTACAGAGATCAGGTTAAATACCTTTCGTAATGCCTACAAGCTATAAGGCTTGGAATGTTTGCTCTTGGAGTTGTAACTCAATAGCACAGGGTCGGGGTAATGGGGCCAGAGTGAAGAACCGATCCCTCACTGGGCCTGGCCCCTCTTCTGCTTGCAGAAGGGAAAAGCACAGCCTTTGCGTTCAAAACTCTCACAGAGCTCTGCAGGCAAAAGAAACATGCAAATCTCTTTGATCATGTTTAAATATTTCAGAGAGGTGACCAGACTTTGGAAGTTTAATTACGTTAAGCCATGAGAGGGCAGAGAATGAGGGCAACAACAAAGAGAAAGAAAAAGAGAAAAAATGAACTTTTTCCAGGACAACGGGATGTTACTATTTATGAACCTGCAAGAGAATTAGAGCTGAAATAATTAGACAGAAAAAGAGATTTTAATTAATGATGGTAATTCTTACAAAAGGAACCAGATTGCCAGCCCTGGAAACTGCCAGTTCTTTTTATCCACAATGTACATATAATCTCAATGAGACTATTGCAAAGATCCCTAGCACAGGACATTATCCCGAGCTGAGAAGTCCCGTGTCCAATGGGTCATACCTCTTGGCTTTTGCTGCAGCTGAGCTTTGCAATGTGAGTAGTTGTTCACTAAATCAATTCCTTGGTACGAGCAGATCCTTTGACATGGGCCAATTACTTGAATCAGCTTATAGTGGTGACCAAGGATCACAAAACCTACTGAAATAAGTGCAGAGTCCCACACGTTCAAATGACCCCTGCATCAGGGTCCCAACTTGAGGAAATCATGGCACATAGATTACCAGTTCCCTCCAAAACCTAAGTAACCTTTAAAAAAAAAAAAAAAAGGAAAGAAAAGAAAAAAAAAAAGACAACATGTTACCTTTCATTCAGACCCTGCCATTTTGGTTAACTTCCTGTCATTCTGTTTAGAAACAGGAGCCACTTTATCGCACCATAGCTGTGGGGGCCATGAGGCATCATGTTTTGTGAGGAGCAGCAGCTGTAGAATTTGTTCCCGAGTTGGAAGGTGAGGGGGTAGGATTGTTTTTTTCAGTTATTGTTAATGAAATTCTGGAGTAATGAAACATTAACAGAAGCCTTTCACAATCTCCGTTTACATCCTGTTCCCAGCGCCTGTGCAGCTGGATGGAGAATTCCACCTCCCAGAAGTGCTGAGCAGACCAGCACATTTGGGGTACAGGTCCTCTAGTAGAAGGAAAGCTAGCCTGGCTGGTCCCTGAAAATTTAATTTCCAATCCTTGTTGGCTAACCAACACAGCTGGCTTAAGCTAAATCTGAAACGGAACACCTTGCTGCAGTTCTCATAACATGCTATGGCAAGGAAAGCAGCGATCTTCACTACTTGAGCCCAATATGAAATAGATTAAGTCACATGTATCAACTTCACTTTAACATGAGTATTTCTATTACCTGGGTCAGAGAGCCTGTGCAGTCACTCTCCAAAACCTGCTGTTATTAATTCAGCAATTATAGCTTTATGGTGGCAGGGAACCCTTGGTGTTTGAGCTGGCACTGGAAAGCTGTAATTGTGAATGGGACATGACATGAATTACTAGATTGCTGTAATTTTTCAGCTTTTCATGCATTTTCACTGCATGTATTAAAAATACAGCAAGTAATTCACTTTTAATTATGCAAATTCAAAGACAGTAAGACAAGAGATGGATGAGTTTTTAAATGCCCGCTCTGCCTGGCCACCTGGGGTTAGCATAGAAAATCCAACAGCTAATCAGGTAACCTGGCCCACCATGCTCCTGCTTGCCTGGCTATACACAAAATTACCTTTTTTGAGTATTCAGCACCATTACAAGAGTATAGAGTACAGGAAAGAAATTGCCAAGCAGAGGGAAAGCTGGGAAAATGCAAAACTTCTCAACCTGCCTTCCCTGCTCCTTCAGGTGTTCAAGGACAGCCAATACATAGCTGTCCTCACACCGACATCCACGTAAGACCTTAGAGACTCTCGGGTATCTATACTCTTTCTAATTTGGCAATTATCTTCCTGACGTTAAGGCTCAGTTTTACTGGGACAGCATTCTCAGCCACTATTTCTCAAGGAAAGGAAAAATTTGCCCAATACAGACATTACAAATAACTTTTAATTAGAGTATTCAAGTCAAGACCATAGTGTGCATCAGTTTCCATATTCTACAGCTCTGCCTTTAGCTTCTTCACTGTTCCTTAGCAAAATCTATGGCTGTGGCCAGCTTTTTACATGCATGTGTCCGTACAAGAGTCTGAGTTTGTTGTAAAGGAGAAATAAGTTACGTTGCTCTCAAAGATATAGTTGTTAAACTGTAAGATAGCAAGTGCAAGTAATGATGGCTCGTTAAAGGTCTAGTGGCTGGATCTAATAGCTGCAGCGTTCAGTGCAGTAATTACAGAGGCGAGAGATTGCTGAACATGTGTAAAAAAGGAAATAATTGGGGTAGCAGTAACGCAAAAGCGTCTCCAAGCTTAGAGCAATTGTTATTTTGCCCTCCTACTGATGTGCTACTTATCAAGGATACAGTGGTTAGAAACTCTCTCTCTTTAATGAATGTTAAGTTTAGGTGTTTTCTATCCAGGAACACAAGGGCTTCACATCCAGTACATTCACAGTTTAGGACACAGAGGTAAAATTACTCAAACACCTTATTGCCTTGCCCGGAAAGGATACAACTGCCTCTTTTCCCTGAAAGCCTGGGAGAACTTTCAAGCAAGTAAATTAGCAGTGCAAACCTCCAGCAACCTCCTGAAAGGTGCTAAAGAAGGTGCTCGAAGGCACTGCTGTGCTGAATTCTTCACATTAATATTTTCAAACCAGGTGGAAACTTTTCATTTTCTCTAATCTCTTCATCCTGCTTTCCCCATGCAGAGATGTCTCACTGCTAGTGTCAGTCCTGCTTCTCGAAAGGTGATTTCTTGCAGGTTCCTCAGCAACTCTTCTGAGTGCTGGAGTCTTGCAGTGCTTTCCTGAGTGCCCGTGGCATAGTTTCAAAAGAAGAAATCTTCCTGAAGTGGAGTGGCTGGTTAGAGTGTTTTTTCTGTCCCATCCTTGGCATTGCTATTACAAGTCTCACTCAGATATCGTATCTGCCTTGAAATCTTGGATTTCAGACTTATTCTCAAGCTTTTTGAAACTCATAGCTCCGTTTTCGCATACCTGCTGATCAGAGCCTTTATAGATCTAGCCTAGCATTTCCTTTACCGTAGAGCTTCTGTAGAAACCTTAGTCATGCGTTAGTCATTTGCTGTCTTGACCACTACTACTTCTTTTAAAATGGTGTTAAATTCCTGCTCTTCACAGAGTGAAGCACAGAATTAGCTGATTTACCTGTGTATCTGCTTTACTTTTACAAAGATACGTCTTGTTGGGCAGGGGATACCAACATGTATCACCAACTTGTTCCCTAATTCCACTCACAAACCACTGTGTGATTTCTCTCAGTCTCATCATGGAACACCTCTGGCTAGGTCTGACAAAGCATCTCAACACACTGTTTCTCTATGAACTCACCAGCAAAGGAGTCTAACACCATGAAGCTAAAGTCTTCCTACTGCAGTAGGAAAAGTAGCTCTTGCTCATTGTGAGCAGAAGGGCTTGAACTTCTCTACTTCCCCATCTTGCTAAGGGAAAAGCTGATTCATATTTATAGTCAGAAGGAAAGGAAGAGCACAAAAGGAGATGCTGATAGGGTGATTAAGGATTTCTTTTAAACCACAGAATAAAGCACAATTAATATCTTGGCTTGAGAGAGATTAGAAACTTGTGTAGATTCTTCCATTCCCACCTGATATCACCATTATCTAGCAATAGTTCTTATAATTCTCTTAAAAATTAATTCTGCAACACACATCTGCTGCCAGTTCTACCAACCAAACACTGTACAAAGATCAGCTTGTAACGAGAATCAGTTTAACCTCATTTACTTTCTTAATGTCAGTGGTATCACAGAGATCACTTATAACCTTGCATGTTAAGTAAAGCAGTTAATTGTGCTGCTGTACCAGGTTTAGACATAAAAGGCAGAATTAATAACAGGTTTAAAGAAAAGGCTTAGATAGGAGCTCTGAATGTAGAAAAGGGGCTAGTGTGAGTTAATACCAGCTTGTAAATAGAAAGCAAGGTTAATATTTGGTCAAAAGACTAAGAATGTTTTTTGTAGATCTGAATTACTTACACATATGATGAGGGATAGAAAATAAACACTTGATGAAAATGAGGGACAGAAGAACCAAGGTTGCCCCTTTTAAAGTATGGTTCTCCCGAGCAAATGCAGCTGCCAGACTAGAAACATCGTTTCTGAGTTCACCCCAAAGGATTCTCATGCAGTTAGTAGAGACCAAATAGACACTTCAGGATGCACTTCATCTCCTGCAGTGCAGGTACCTGGGGAGCCTGGCTCCAGCGTGGGTACTTACACCCAGACATGCAGGTGGGGGATATGGGATGGCCTCATGCTCCTGGACATGGGCTGAGTATGGAGCCAGGGGCTCAAGTGAAATACCAGGATCCAGGTTAGCAGAAGTGCTGAAGGACCTTAGGGGTGCAATACGGCATATCACACTTTTTGCAGAGGGCTGAAGGAGAACAGGCATGCAGCTCTTCTTCTTTTCAGTGAATGTGAACAGCCTACCTTTCATTTCTGCACAAAACTTTGTGAGCCTATTTGCATCTTTAGGTACCTGAATACCTTTTTTAATACCTTTATTCTTAATGGTCTTAATACCTGCTTAGAGCAAGCAGGAGTGTAGGTTGGCAGGGAAAGATTAGAGACTTTCAACTTATAATTCAATCCCCAGGCTGTTCCTAGGGCACAGCAATTATGCACCTTCCCTCACCCAGGACAGACTGTAAAATGACTGTATTGTCCTTAAAGAATAAATCAAAGTAAGCAAAAAGGTAAGTAAATGTTTTCTACATGGCTGCTGCCATTTTATAAAAAAACCCTATTGAACACAAAATGAAAGGTATCCATAGGTACATAAACAACTTTTTTTTTTTTTTTTTAGTTTTAATGATTCAAGGCATTGTTTAAACAGCAATGCTATTATAGATTTACTTAGCTGATTTCTTTCTAAGTAAACCAGAACCCTGATCCCCCTGACAATGAATGCTACAGAAAGCAGCACTAGGCAACTTACTGTGAAACCAAAGCATATTTGTGCAGCAATAAAAAAGAAAGAATTGGGACAATAATGAGCAACCAAATAGTAACACAGTTAAGGGTGCTGCTTTGCAGGAGACAAGTGACTATTCTGAACTCTGAAGTGCCAATGTAATGAATCACCAGAGCCCACTAAAATGAGAGCAAACATATAAATTCTTCTTATTTCAGTATGTACAAATACCAAAGCAATTTTGGGTTGTTAACCTCCACAGCTTGAGGATGATATGTTCATCATTATTGTATAGCACTTCCCTCTTCAGAAATTCTCTGTATATTGGTTTTGATGGTTCACTGAAGCATAATGTATGCCTGAAAGGAGGCTCAATATCAGACAACACTGAATAGCTCATAAAAAAGTAGACTTTTTTTAAAAAAAAATCAACTAAGAAAGGAAGCAAACTGATACTATACATTATTTCTGACAATGCAGGTTGTGCAGAAGTACTCAAAACATTTGGATTTTTGCTTTTATATAGATTTCACAGCTCCTCCTTTCCCAAGGAGCTTAACAGTGCTAAGTTTACCTCCTTCACCTGCACTGCTGTTTCATCTCTGTGTGCCCTACCTCCACAGCTACAGCTGAAGTGCACCCATTCCCACCTCCTCTGCTCCGTTCGGAGTCCCAACAAGGACCCAACCGAGTCTTCTGTCAAAGATGCCTAACTTCCATCAACTGAATTAGAGTCAAAACTCATTCAAAGACCAGTGAGCAGACGGGAATTGTTTGTTTTGGGGGATTGGCTGGGCACCCATCACTTATGGTAACCACAGTGAATCTTGCACTGCCCTCTCCTGAGCTAAGTTATCCTGTACTTGGGATTGAGAAATACCTTGGCTAATGCAAATTCTGTCTTCCTATACATCACTGAAGGGTGACTTTCCAACAGAGAAGACAGCCTGCAGAATCTGCCTGCTCTTACCCCTGTGGAGAAGGTCATAGTCCTGAGGGAAGGCAGAGTGAGGTACTTCGGTGCTATCCCTGGAGAAGATGTGCACCATAAATAAGTCATGTGCTATAAAATCACCCTCTAACTGCAGCTCTGACTGATGCGTACGTGCATTGCTGCCATGTTTTCTCTCTATATTTGTGGCCTTACCACTGTGATCCTGAAATTCCCCTGTACAGAACTCACCCCCTGACATTCCTCACGTGAAGCATATTGCATGAGTCAAGGTGCAAGACCAGGCACTGGACAGAGACCTGTACAAATGGCAAGAACTTTCCTCCTCCTAGGAGATGCTTTCTCAGATTACCAAAAGTTTGGGGAAACAAATATATTATAATCTGGGTATGGAAATGTAAGTAGCAAAAAAGATTTTTTCTTTCTAGACCTGTTAATTATCCATAGAGAAGCACGAAACAAAACAAAACAAAAAATGCTTAGAGAATTCTTCAATAGGCAACTGAGTCTTCTAAGAAATACCCCAAAACACAAACAGCCACTTCTTTAGCTGGAGGAGGGGAAAATACCATAAAGCTTAAGAAGCATTTTGTTCAGGAAATCACATCTTTCCCCATTTTCCAGCTGACACGTTGCATTGCAAGTCTGTCACAGCACATTACCTCGGTGATGTGATGTAATGCAACATTGCTGATGCAACCCAATCTGATGTGTCTAATGTGATACATCAGGTGCAATATGTGGGAAGATTTTTCTGAAAACAACATCCATAGAAGAGATTCTTTCCCCATCTTTGCCAATTAAAAAATCCTTCCCAAAGAATCGCTTCACCTGGAGATAATTGCTTTTTCACAGGTAATTAGCAAATACAATTAGTTGTGGGAAAGGTTTGCTTTTGAGCACCTCACACAAAAAAATTAGAAAACAGATGATCATAGCTGACATATAACTGCTTTCTACAGGACCAGGATAACTCACCTGAGCAGATGTTATTAACAGGGCTAGATTGTGCCACCATCAGGTCGATTTTTTTTTCCCCCATTGACGAGTAGGAATCCAGGTTTTGGAGCTCTGTGCTTACAGTTTTTCATTTAGGATCCTGAATTACAGTTATGCTCTGAGGGAATATAAGAGTAAAGTCACCCATTTGTCCAGAGGTGCATCAAAAGCCACAAGACAACAGGAAATAAGTATCAACCTTATGATCTCCTCAGTTCATAAACTGTCTGGCAGTTAAGTTAGCTGATCTCTGCAGTAGATAAATATTATCGAAAATGGAATCAAATAAAGGTACATGTCTCGGCAGACACTGTAGGAAGTGTTGTGAATTCAGGGTGATTTATCCCAGTGTAAGCACTGGGCACCACAGATGAACTCAGGACTACCTGAAATCCTGCTCCGCTTCTGTTTCCAAAAACAACATCAGCTATGGAAAACTGCTGGATTTTCACATACAGAAGGGACACGGTCCATGTGATGATGATCAAAAGAATAGTAAGAATCACTGGACACAGACTCTAAGTAGTCCACTGAAGTGGAGATTATACTTGTCAGTGAAGGAGACTTTAGCTGAAGTGAGCGAAACAGCCCTGGGCTGGTACCACACCTCACGCTGAGAAGCTGGCAGCAGCAAGCTGCAAGCAAGCCCACATCTCTGCTGTATCACTTGACCAAGCCAGGGAAAATGAGAGCTAAAATCCTCACAGCCTTTTAAAATAGGTTTTAAGGAAGGCTTCAAAGGAGGAGGAAGCATCAGCTCTTAACGTTTTATTTCCATTTAGCCACCTGTACCCTGCTCCGCCACAGCCACACACCACTCGTGATGCCTCATAAGCGTAACTTGCTCTGACCAGGCAGAGAGCAGCAGGGGACTGGCACAGAGACAACATGCCAGGCCACTGCACTCACTGCTTGGACTGATTTTTCAAGTGTAAAATGTAATTCAAATACCCATAAAAAGCTGTTTGCTCCCTAGTCTCAGGATTCTTACACCAAGTTTCAACCGTGAAATCCAATTGGAAAAAATAGAAGCCTCACACTCCAGGTCTGAAAATCCTGCAAGAGCCTTTCACTCTTGGACTTAATTGTATCTTAAATGGCATCTGACCAGTTCTGTTTCTCTCTCCGAAGGTATGGCACAGTGTCTTGTCTCTAAAAGCCGGATTTTCAAAGCCAGGCACACACACCCCACCAAAGTGCAGATCCTTACTGCGTATTTGTATGTCCCGGGAGTTATTCTAACAACAGGAACAAGGCCAAGCTTTCTGAATTTTGAAAATAAGACCCAAAATGCATGTGGCAACTGTACAAATTCATCTCTAAAATTCAGAGTCCATGCAGTCCCTCAGGGCTGCTGCCCAGCTCTGGACACCTATGGTATCACAAGCCCCTACCTCCATCTGCCACCCTGAAAGGGGCATTATTTCACCGGAGCACAAACACTTCTCACCCTTCCTCATCCACCAGTGCTTTCCTTGCTGATTCAGATTGGCAGATAGCACAAGTCTTGAAAGATTTATTTCATGATTTAGACTTTGTTTTTCAATGTTTTATCTTCTCTCCTAGAACACGCAAAGTATTTTTCTCTTTGACAGAGGCTTATATTGAAAATAAACTTAAACTACTGAAGGATTAGCAATGAGCAAAGAGATTTTCCAAAGTTTTAAATTTGGTCTCCCTTCAGGATAAAAAGTTAGATGTATATCTAAATTTTACAAATCTCTTGATTATGAAAATTTACCAAAACACTTCGGAACACAGATTGATATTTCTGCCACTAGCTACCAGTGAGCTATTTCAGAAACAGCCTTTCTCAAGTTCTACTATTTTCTAAATCAGGAACTGTAAATGGAGTAAAAGTACAATAATTTCCAAGTATTCTAATCCAGAAATAGCTAAAAAATTCCATTTTCACAATTTCTAATCCCTCAACTAACATCTTGTACAAGAAACAATACAATAACAATTTATATTTACACCTGGGTGTTGCTCCAGTGCCATAAATCCCAGAGGCATAGGATTAGGTGAAAAAAAAAAATCATCTTTTATTAAATACAAAGGAATTCCTGACTTTTATGGTTATAATGTAAAGCTTGAAAATATGATCTGCCTGTATTCTGAAGGCTCAGAAATTAGACTTGTTACCTATTATACCATTAGTTACATTTTATCCTTTCTTTTCAAAAAGCTGTTAGATGTTTTTGGAGGCTTAAAATCATCTAAAGAGCCAGGAAGTGATTTATGTGTTACCCACGTGAATTGCTCCAAACACCCAACCCGCCACCACCCATCACCTGTCAGCTGGAGCACACCGACTGTTTTATCAGCGCACAGGACAGAACTCAAAAGAGCTTCTCCCAACCAAAACCTCTCTTTGGATTTTTCCAAATTTTCTCTTGTGACTTATGATATTATCAAGTGTGACAGCATGCTGCTTATGAAAATAACCTTTTGAAACTTCCATCTCTCCCTTATATCAATTTTTTTTCCTTTTGTTAAATCCAGTCCATATGACCCTGCACTTCTCTGGGAAATCAGACACTTCATTTAAAAAATATTATACAGCTTCACTTATTTCTGTAAAGAACAAAGTTCACCTGAGATTCTACTTTATGTTGGAAGAAATGTTGGCATGGCCATCTGCCTTCTAATTAAGAAGACTATCTCAGAGACCGGGAAACCTCATCTGGGGCTTGGGGAAAAAAATAAAATCTCTTCTCTACTCATGACTTAGTTTCAGAAGTTCACTGACATGGCAGTTAGTCATCTGCTCCAATATCAGGTAACAGCACCACCTTCTGCCAACAAGTTACCATCTCTTTAGAAAACCATCAGATTAATTTTCTCTTTATGATTTCAGTAGCTTTCACAAACATTCCTGATGTAGACTGCAAACTTTAGACCAACATCCTTAAAGCTCTTTTAAAACACCCCAAGTTGTCCAGAAGAGACATAGATTAAATTACTGAAATTTAACAAATTTACTTACAAAAAATGCAATAAATCTAAATGCTCTAAAGCTAAACATGCTCTGCTTCAGCAAAACACTTAAATACGTGCTTAACTGCACAATGCTTGAATAAATCCTCACATATTTTTTGCTGAAGCAGGGCTTGAAATGCCATTGCAAGATTACCAGTCCAGCTCCTTGAACGCCCCCATGACATTTTCAACATGATTTAGGAAACCAGGCACAGTCACAGGACCTACCTCAGTCTGAAAAAAACATTTGGGCTCCCAAGTCATTTGGGTGCTTTTGAGCATTTATCTTGTAAAAAAGGAGGAATGACAGAAAATATAGGTGAGAAAAATGGATCTCCCAAGAAGAGAGACACAAAAGGGACAGGTCTCTCCTAGACAGATGTAAATTTAGCTGATCACCCTCTGGCCCCACAGAAGTGAAGGAGAAGCTCTCAGGCTACAGGTGAGACTGCACACCTGCCTCTGTGTTTCGATGGCACACACAGTGCGTGTTTGCTCAAATGGCTGCTGCCAGCATCCTATAGGTACACATACTTGTATACACATGTGGGTGCAGGTATACAGGCAAATATACCTCCCATGATACATAATTATATCATCTACTGGCAGGTCCAAAGCTTGTATATCCATCTGATACATTAGTAAGAATCCACTTCAGTCTTTAAATCAGAGCAGCCCTGGGCTAAATTGAATCAGAGCAGAGTGCCAGGTCAGCAAACTGTCTCTGACCCTTCTTTGCCCCCAGGAGACCCCCGAAACCCCAGGCTGGGGCAACTGCTGAGGCTACAAAAAGAGCAAATGGGGCAGTAGGTAATGCTGAAGAAATGTTGCAGGAGGACTTGTCCCAAAAGCAGCAGTTGCTTCCTCAACCCTTCCTGTCCAGAGAACAAAAAGAGTAGCAATGCCATCATCCTGCCTCTTCATTCTCCCCCCAGCTCTGATTTGGCATCCCAGAACGGGAATGGCCAACGCTCATCTGGCACCGCTGACAGTGGAGAATTCAATTTTTATGCACTGTTAGGAGGCCTTGGACAAAGTCTGCTTTTCTACATTACAGAGGTACATAATGCTACAACCATCCGGTGTAAAACAAGTCTTCTCAACCACTTTGATTGAAAAAAAGCAACTTTTTCCAGTGCTATCGGTGGAAGCACAGGAAGGAATTAGCAACAGGCTGACTCCTGCACCTGCCAGCCACACAGATGGACATACCACGAGATGTGAAGCTCTGTATTCAGCAAAGTAACTAACATCTGCCATGTGCTGCTCTGTTATCCTCTCCCAGGGGAAAAGTGAGAGCAGGGAGGGTTTTGCTATGGATTATGATCATCTAGGGTTGTTTATCACATGAGCTGGAAAGTTTTTTCCACTAATTCTTGCCTCAAATTTCTAACTGCTGACTGAACTGACAGATATAATTTGGAAAGGAAAATAGATCCCATCAGCAGAGAGAGGGCCAGTGGTGGGAAATACAGCACATTTCTGGGCAAACTGCAGTAGCTATTCTCTCTTTAAAGCCAATTCTTTGGTTTTAATATTACAGTGGTTTTTCAAATTGGATTCTGGTGTCTTCCCTA
>NW_010120227.1:54781-71727 GCF_000699245.1 Pterocles gutturalis | reverse complement strand
AATGCCTGAACGCTTCGCAACACTGAGCCGGGTGACATAACAGGGTAATGAGACTTACAACACAAAACGGGGGCATTAGTTCCTAGGAAGGCAATTGAACAGCTTCTGAGTCTTTAAAGAAAGCTCCCTTCCCTGTTCCTCAGGGTTTTACATCTTTCTTTTCCCCACGATGCCCCTCTTGAACCCCGTGCTCCTGTGAGCTGTAATGTGGGGTGCTGAGGAGGTTTCACATCTGGTGTAACACTATTGGCACTTCCATGCAGTGAGGACAAGTGGAGCTGAAGAAATTCACAGTAGTGCCCGGAGGGGATGCTCCTACATTGCCTGTACATCTTCAAAATATCCCCATAGACTTTTAGGGGAAAATATCTCACTTCAAGTGTGTGCAGAAAGCCAGAGTGGGGTCTTTTAATAGCAGAAAACCTGCAGGGAGGAAACAACCTCCTACCTAACTTAAGCTGCCTAAAAATCAGTCGTGTGTCTTAAGGTTCTCTGTACTAAACAGGCGATCAGTGACTGACCTGCCTTCAGCTCAGGGTAGGTGTCTAAGTTTTAGACAGCTAAGCTTCAGAGAGATGAATCTTACACAATGTACGTAGTTACTTTCAAGAGTGAAACTATGCTTTAATCACAGGAAACATCATACTCTCTTGATAAAACTGTCCCTCAGTGCAGGAAACACACTGACGTGCATTTGGAGACAAGGGATCTGGGAGAGATGGTGTCAATGGGCATGGAGATAAAGAATAAGATGCTGATGAGCCAATCAATAGACCAGTAATTGGGGCTGTTTGGCAGGTTGGGGGTGGTTTGGTTTTTTTGTTGTTGTTGTTGTTTTGGTTTTTGGTATTCTACTTGTGCTTTTTTTACTCTGGATTTGAAAGAAGTTTGCTTATCTAAGTTTTATAACCACTTAAATGAATCCCAGTTCTGTTCAGATCAATGAAACTCTTGGTGAGACAGCTGTAATTTTATGTGCATGTGTTTTAGTAAATTAGAGGGTTTAGCCTTAAGGATTCACTTTAGTGTAATCTACTAAAAAGATAAGTAGAGCCAGATGCAGTGTCTTATAAACTGCTGGACAGTTGCAACTGGAGTGACAGCACTGAAAGCAACTTTATAGCATAGGGAGCCGATTTTCTGACTCAAAAAGAGCGGAATATTTTACATAAATAGTTGTAAATATATTTACAATGCAAAGAAAGAAGGGTGCAAATAGGTAGGAAAAAAAAAAAAAAAAAGAAGCCCAAGTAATTGCTAATGATTTTATCTTGTTCTGTTTGCACATATCCACAGAGAAATACAATCTGTAGTATAAACCATTTAAC
Organism: Pterocles gutturalis; assembly: GCF_000699245.1. Lineage (NCBI taxonomy): Eukaryota > Metazoa > Chordata > Aves > Pterocliformes > Pteroclidae > Pterocles > Pterocles gutturalis. Next base: position 70,399 of record NW_010120227.1, on the reverse strand, counting down.
TAAATTAAATTCTAGTTAGCATCTGGGATCCCATCAATAAGAGTCTATATTTCTGAGGAGCCACAGACTGGTGGCAGTAATAGACACATAAAGACTTTAATAGGTAAATAAATTTGTTGTTGCATTTCTCCTACTACCAGAACACAGTTTAACAGAGTAATTAGTGGTTACATATCTGACTATAACGAAGAAAATTCTCTAATCACTAAAAATTCTCAAGAAAGAGCATTCATACCAGCGGGAATGTTTACTTATTCTGAGGCACATTCACTCTGCACCAGAAACAGTTGCCACCTGGCTCCTCGCTCCACATAAATCTTTAATAAGAGATTTTCATCACCATTAGAAAGTGATTTTCAGGGTCATCGACAATTTGTGATCATTTCTTGTGTCCTCAGCAACTCAAATTTAAAAAATAAAAAAGGGAGAAGAAAAATCAATGCAATTTAGCTATAAATCCACAAGAGCTGGGCTGTCTCGCAGTGTCTTTATCTGCGAGTCACAACTTCTTATTTATAAGTCTCCTAACTCTTCTGAGTCCTCATGAGGGCTATACATAGAGTAAGTGACTATAATAAATCTTAAGAGATAAGCATTTACCCCAGGCTAACCAGAATTTTTATGTTCAGGGTTTTTTTTATGTTTGGGTAACTACAAGTTTGACTATCTTGTTACTAACACCATTTCACAGATGCTCACACACACACACAAGGCTGAGCTCAGCAAGGAGCTGATCACGTGGACCTAAGGCTTGTAAGTGTCTGCTCATCTTTAATGGATTAGGTGAGGCTGGATCCAAAGCTGGAGGCTTGCCAGCACACCAGAAATTGAACCCTCATTCTAGGGACTTATTTATGCAAGCCCATTTTTTTCTGGTATGCAGTTTGCCACTTCTGAACAGGTTGGGAACCAAATTCCCACTGAAGTCAGCAGAAGTTAAACACAAAAAAGGACTGATGCCAACGCAATTGTATTTTGGAAACTACCAAGCAAAATTCATCCGGTGGTGCATAACATTTCATTTTCAATGGCTGCACCTCAAGCTCTCTCATCACTATTAGGTCTGTAACTTCCAAGATGCAAACTTGCCAAGCTCAACGAGAAATCTGTAAAAATATTCAGTTAATTTCTCTCTATAATAATATAAATAATCACCAGTAACAAACACTTTTCAGGGTGGAAGAAAGGATTGCAAAGTCACTGTAAAGATACAGAGCAAAGAGCTTGTTCCTACCCCCCAGAGTGTCCGGGGTTAGAGAGCAGGTGATGGGGACAGACTGGAGAGGAAGGAGGAATAATGACCCAAATTACGGTACTGAATCCAGGTGATGGGCTGCCTGCAAAAGTTTCTTTTGTCAGTAAGGCATGTAGTTGTAACTTGGAATACCCTGGTAAGAAGACATTCCCACTGAAGAAAAAAACAAAACAAAACAAAAACCCTTTTCTGCTTGCAGCCAAATAGCAGTTGCTACAGGATTTCAAGTTTTTTTGGCTGTCAGGGAACAGAGCTAAGGGAATGGGACTTGCTTCATACCAATAGTGAAGAACTTAAAGGGTAGCTCGCACAGCAGACTAAATACAGAGTCTGGGCTCAATTGCAGCCCCGGATTGACAGCAACATGCATTCTTCCCAAAGACTGACATCTGGCAAACACCTGAATGGAAAGACTAACAGCAGTTATACATTTGCTGAAATCCTTATCTTGTCCTTTTTATTTTTTTTTTTCCCTGAATCGGCAATAAGATTATGGCTTCTTTATTGCCCTCTCATTGATTTGTTCCTCAGAAGCAAATGACAGTATTTCTCAGAAAGAAATAAATAACCAAATAAAATAAAGCTGAGAGGCAATCTGCATGTAAATCAGCATTAGTCATTGACATTTGAGACTTGACAATAAGCCATCCCAGTCCCAGCTGTACCCACAAAAGCTGGTCTCCTTTGTAAGACACAGAACACTGCAAGCAAGTGGAACCAAGGATGAATATAGATAAGATGTAAACCCTCTTTGCTTGAAGTTTTTCCTAAAACCTCCTTTGTTCCTCAGCACTTAGGAATACTTTTACCTCCTGCAGCTATTGATGTGAGTTTTGTCTTTGGTACTTTCCTTCCAAGGATGCAGTTCCCTACAATTCTCACTGAAGTTGGTTGCTGTGTATTTGTTCACATGTGCACTTGCAGCACAGAAGGCAACTGCTTAAACTGGGGTCTTCTTACTTCTTTTACAAATTATTTATTTCACTCTCAATATTCTAGCACCATTCAGACAATGTTGCTTTTACTAAAAATCAAGAGATATGAGTTTACAACACAAATATTACTGGAAATTGTGTATAGCTCTGAATAGCACTAGAAATATTTTACATGGCCAAGTCCAATTGCTTAGCTCTAGCTTTTACCTGTATTTCTACTGAATACTCAGCTACAGGTGTGTTTCTATGCTGCTTTGACCTTTCTCATCCATACTGCTACAAGGAAATGCTATGGATAGTAAAGGAGAGCGCTGTCTGTCCAGGGAGGGAAGTGCTTTGCCATGTTCTATGGCAATTACCCCAAGCCAGGCAGCATTTCCATTGCTGCCAAAGCCCTAAAAAACTGCCCTCAGTTATTGCCCAAACAAGCAGTGAGAGATGCTCCACAGTATGAGAACAAAACCTTTCCCAAGATTTCCCTCAATCTACGACACAACAGAGAACATCATGTAACTGTTACCCCCCTAGAGCAGTTGACTCAAGCGTGCCAGCAATTAAACATAGCTAAATGCGCACAAGTACAGCTTGTAATTCCCTTTTAACGGGGTATAGTACTCTTCTGTAGGAGATGTGGCCCTGATCCTACCATGACTGTTTGTGAAGTATTTACTGGAAGTGCTATGCTGGTTTCATCTGGAATCTTTCCCTTTTGGTGCCTCCTTTTTGTCAGTGAAACTGAAGCACTTGTGTGACCTTGCATTTAAAGAAAGGTTGGAAATGCCAGCATGAAAGCCTGATGGACGCGGGGCAAGGACAACTTCCAGAAAGTCTTTCTAGATCTGGGGTTGATTCTTTTTACTTATGCTTTTGGTTTTGTTCTTTTTTATTAAGAATGCAGAAAACCATAAAAAGAAAATCCCTACTCTTCAAAACCTTCATTCTAATGACGGATAAAGCACCTCCAAATTCCCAAAGCTCTAATTAGGTGTGTAAGTTCCAGCATAATGTAGGTTTGGTGCTGCTGAACAGAGCAATGAGGTCATGGAAGACTGAAAATATTGATTTTCTTTGACAGAGACAAGGAAGTCTCAGCTTTTGGTTCCTGCAGTGATGTTAGGAGCCTAACCAAGTCTAATTAGCTTCATTCATTGTGGTCTAATCTAAATACAAATAGAAGAATCTGATCAACAGCCAAGAGCACAACCAAAGGCTGAGAAACACTGGCCCATATTAATTTTCCCTGCCCTTCCTATGCTTGTTCACACATGGGCAACCAGAGATCAAAGCCCTTCCATCCCATAAAGGTATTGTACTCCAAAAGGCTGGAAAAATCCAGCCCTTAACAGAAGTTCATGAGATGTCACACATGCACCTGATGCTAAGACACCTACTGGAAGATGAGGTACCAATCCTTGGTTGGGTGAGCTTGTGCTTTCTTCTACAAGGTGACCACTCGGGACACAAATGAATGTCACACTCTGAGTGTTTTCATCACCATCAAATGGTATATGGAAGCTACCTCTTAACTTTATGGTGACACCCCAGCTAGTGTATTTGTTCCCATACTGGTATTTACTGCTTTTTGTTAAAAAGAAAATTTTGTGTCCCCATCCCACTTCTTTTCCCAAATCCTGCTGTCACTGTATACTCTATAATGCTTTCTCTAGCAAAACATCAATATAAAAAAAGTCAGTTACTGCAGCATATGAAGCATTAATGCTTCAACATGCCAAATAAATGTTAGAACAGGATGGAGCATCCTGAAAAAAACATGCCATTCTTCGTGTTTTTTTCTGTAATTGTAGCCATACTGTCATATCACGTCAGTTCATCAATCCCTGCACACAGAAAAAGAAACCCAAAAAAGAAACATGTTTTCTCACATGTTGAGAAAGAGAGAAACGAGGGTATCCTTGCAGTGGGCAAGGAAGATTGCTCCAGTTACAGGGAGAGCAGCAAACTTGCTTTCCCCTCCCAGCTGTGCATCAGAGAGTATCACAAACTCCTTCCCTGCCCACATTTCCATGGTCCTTTTGAAGAAAAGGCTGGCTTTGGCATAGCACCTCAGGACTTCCCAGCAAGGAGCCAGGATGAGCCTGGGGACATCTGCCTCCCCTGCCGGCAGTGTAACCCCTGTGCAGAACCAATAAGAACCCACCCCTCTGTCTAAACCCACTAGGTTGAAAATGCCCGTAGTACATGATCACTGCCCTACCTAAAGCAATCTATACGGCTTGTCAACAAATGTTCACATCTTAAATTTCAAAAGAACATTTCTGTCAACACTTCCATGATGCCTCACTCCTCCTTCCTTTTCAGCTTTATTCATGAGCAATTCCCATCAGTCACCATTTTTTGAAAGAGGTTTTTAACAACACTGCGTTGTTAATTTTAGCACCTCCGTTTTATGCTGCTATGTCTGATATAACTAGTGCTGATGGGAAAATAGAGAAAATCAGATGAAAACATATCTTCTAAGATAAACTAAGCAAGTTTCTTCTGGGTTCTTTGGCTACAAACTCTTTCTCTAACTCCTGTCTGAAACAATCTAAGCAAATATTATTATAGCTTACCAATCACACAGACTACCAGCAATCATTTTGCCTTCTGTCACAAGATACCTGCTATGGTGGAAATTGTTTCACCCCTATCCCAGATCACAGAATATCCAGAAGCCTGTAATCCTTTACTTCATTTTGCACTATTCAGAGAGGTGTTCATCAACAGTCATAAATCCATGATGCTGTCATAGAGAACCCTACGGGACTCTTTTAACAAATTTTTGCTGATCTTAGCAACTGATAAATTGCCATATGTTAGAATAATTCCCTCTCCATTTCCTCCCGGGACATTTATAAAAGCAGCCATACCTGGTTTACTGAGACTGTGTAATTACCTGATAATTATCAGATTAGTAACTCTCCAATTTGTAGCCACTACTCTTACCTCTGCTGTAACATCTCCTACAGCAAGATCCAAGTTAACTCGCTGGCTTAGCCTGCTGTCATTCTGCAGTGATAACACTATGATAACAGGGGGCTGAAAAGTATTCAGTCAACTTTCCAGACCTGGGATAGAAACAAAACCTGGGATGCTCCTTGGCACTTGAGAATTTGGCTAGGAGATCACTGCAAAGGATCGCCATGAGGACGGGTGTCCCTTACACCACTTCGTGGAGGTTGTGAAATGCACTTCACCAGCAACAGCTACCTCTGAGTACCAAACTATTGCCAAAGAGACTCCTTGGAGGTCTGATTCTCTTTGCCTTGCTTTGCTTTTGGGTTTGCTTCTGTTTTTAACATAGAATAAGTATAGCAATAGTGACTACCTGATTTGATGCAAAGGAATGCAAAATTCAGGCTCAAAATTAACTTAATTTCTCTTTATGGTCATGTATATTACTTGCATGCTGCTTGATTTTTTTTCATTTCTTTTTCAAACCCAAGACAAAAGCCTCTCATTTCAGCACCTTGTTCACTTGTCTTTTCAGCCATCTGGGTGTTGCATTTTGCAGGGTCCCAATTTAGCTGTCCTTTATTCTCACTAAACTAAGCAGCTAACACGAGAATGACATCAGCATCAATTTCTGGTGCTAAAAAGAAAAGCATTAAGAACAAAACATAACTTGCAATGAATAATTTCAAAATGTTTCTGGCTCTCTCAGTCATATGCATGAAACCCGGCTCCTCACTTCTGAACTACTGCAGAACTTCATACAGGAAAAATCAAAAGGATGTAGTTCTGCAGTTGTCAAATGCAGACTTCAGTGCTAGCCAGCTATAAACCGTCTGAATCAAACAGAAGCTTCCTGGCTTAGTTTGGATTGTTTGTATCCACAACTTTAACTTCCCCTAACGCTGCTGACAAAAGTATAATTTTGCCTTTTGAGGCATTATCTGGATGCCTTCAAATCTAGTCAATGAACCTTGCCATTTCAAAGGAAAACCTTCATATGAGAAAATGAACAATAAAAACATTAGGATGGGGGGAAGGAGTTAGTTTTGTTGTTTACTCTTTGTCCCAAGTGAGCATCTAGTACAAAACAAACATCTTCCACTCGCCTAAGGAAGCTATTCTCCTTTATCTAGCTGGGGACCAGACAAGGCACCAGCACAGTTGCTTCTTTTGCACTAATGAGTGAAAAATGAGGGAAAAAAGAAACCAGCTTGGGAGTGGAAGGTGAGTCAGAGAAAGGACACGCGCAGCCCCCACAACAGCCATCCTGTGCCAAACCCCGGAAGGAGCCAAACAGCTGCAAGCAAAGCCAAGCAATGAGCCAGGTTTTGATGAAGCGCCTGTTGGAGATTTTTTTTTTTTTTTTAATTCCTTTCAGAACTTGTCATCTGGGTTATGAAGCTGAAACTGAAGTGATTTTTTTTTTTTTTCTAATAGTAACAGCTGCTCTTGCTAGCAAACACCTGTACTACCAAGAGATTTCTGGTTACCTCTGTGGCTGCTGCTACCAGAAGTAAGAATAAATAGTTTGGTAGATTTCCAGTAGGAATTAATTAGCTTCACTTTAAAAAATAAAGACCAACACTTTGGCTTAGAAACATTTGAACCTTTGCCTTTTTCACTTGGTTTCTTTTGTCTGCTTCTGGCTGATCAGGCCAGCCTCATTGCACTCTGATGATCATTTCTAAATGCAGGGGGGGGAAAAAAAAAAAATCTTCGCCACAACATTCAGCATTTGGTTCTACATCCCTTTATGGATCTCCAACTGCGATCCATACCTTTACATCCAATGTTATGTTTATGTCATCACCCTTCGAGTGCCAATTCCCTCTCTGCTTTTGTAGCCCTCCAGAACCAGGCGCTCACCTGCTAGGAGTAAGAAACCGTAACAGATGGACAAAATTGCTGGAGACAGACGCACTGCGAATATGTACCCATCCTCTCTGCCCCGGCATGTCCCTGCAGCACCCGCTGGGATTCACATGTGCTTTACCGGCAGCTCAGCTGGTTGCACCATGGGAGGTGGGCAGCAGACCTGCGGGGCAGAGGGAGAGAAAGCAAAGGAAGGGCAGTGAAAAGGCCCAGCAATGACAGATGGAGGTGACAGCCGAACAACCTGCAGTCCTCGGGACTTTGGAACATCGTTTAAGATTGGAAAATGGGCAACAGGAATAAAAGATTCTGCTCCATTTTGTTTTCAATTCCAGAATTTTTTAATACCATGAGTAAATGAGAAGTCATTGACCTCTGTGATTCAAAGTCCATTTCTGCAAGAACTCTGAAATGGAAACTGCCACAGAGCAGTTAGAACCTTTTTACAGTACAGAGGGGAAAAGTCAGATTACTTTAAATAGGTCACGACCCTGCCCAGGCTCTGCAGCCCAGAAGCCGCCAGAATCAACCCAGCCTTAGGAGACATCTGCCCAAGCTGCCTTAGCTTCTACGTTGTTTGCCTGTAAACACAGCAATATAGGTGCCAGCTGTGCCATTGCTGTTGCTTTTCTTCTTTATTATGGTAACTGTAAAATTCACACTGATTCTGCGATGTTTCAATTGATCCCCTTTGCAGATTTTGGTCAGAGCTAGAACGAGGGGCTGGCTGCCTGCCTTTGAAGACCACCGTGCAAAAAGCACTGGCACAGAGGAGAAGAGCTCATACACTGCATGTAAACTCTGACCCTGCACAACACCTCATCTTGCAAATCAGATGAGTACAAGGGCAGAGTGCATCTGAAATACTCAGACTCCAAAAATAACAAAGTAATTAACTAGACTGTATGTGCCCTTGTCTGCTAAAAACATTTGTTTTATTTTCATTGTGCAGCTTGCCCTGGTAGGTGAATGCTGGGTATCAGGTATGTACTACTGAATTTTTTCTGAGTCCTTCCAAAATGTGGTTTGAAAAATGATGGCAGAAAATCCACTGATCGATTCCCAATTTGGAATACTTTCCACGTACTGATGGTGAGCTATTCCGGTCTTTTCATTTTGGTTTGCAACATTTCTGTAAGAGGCTTTGACTCAGACAATACCCATTACTGCTGCCTGCTGATATATACCCAGAAAGTGAGGGAGATTATATTGTATAAGCCTGAACATGAATAGCATAGGTTAGTTAGAGCAGCTCCTGGCAACAGTTCAGATACAGGGGAAAAAAATGCTGCTAATATCCACTGGACATAAATTACCAGTTTAAAACCAGCACCAGTTCATAGATTTAAATGGATTTTTAATGGACTCCAGCCTCACAATTAAAGCAATAAGAGGATATGATTCCTCTATCCCCAGTGGCATCATAAGGGCTTCATTGACATGTGCCTTAGTGATTTATGGTTGACCGCCTTAATCAGAGCTCCAAGCACTGTGGGAAAATGCCCAGGCAGCAAGACAGCTCATGCAGAAGTGCATGCTAATCTGGCTTTTTGAGCAGAGTTCACAGGTATCAGTCTGCCTGCGCTCAGACCGACCCCGCTCCAGAGTCTTCAGCAAGGTCGCTGGGGTGAGAAAACAATTATTAACAAGGGTCTCGGTTATAACAGCTGGGGTTACTGGGAGGCAGCAAGGCTCAGAAGGGGAAAAGCCATGGGTCTAGTCTACCCAGTCCTACAAATCATATGGAGAAGATGAGTAAACTGTATGTGCCAAAAGGGGAGTCATTGCTTTGGTCAGCTCCTGTGTATTTTATCCACCCACTTGACTTGAAATGGTTAAATGGAAATACTGCAAATGCAGCTTCCCAGGAGTTTATCCTTGCTTTTGATGTTATAACCATTATAGCACAATCATTCTGAAACGTTGTGATTTATTTCAAAAATCAAAATTATTCTTACAGTGAATCTTCCTCTCTTTTTTTTCTCCCCTTCCTCCAGAGGCAGTATGTCTTATCTTAGCTTTGTCCCTCATTGGCAAGTCAAACTGTATCTTAGATGTCACATCCTGTCACACTTATCTATGATTTCATGCACGTAGCAATACTGTAGTTCAGCTCACAAGCTCTGCTATTGCCCCTATCTTCTTAGGTTGTGTCTACGGTAACTGTTCCATAACTTGCTTCTAAATAACCATAAAATGAAGCAGAAAGTACAGGAGATGTCTCTCATTAATACACCTTAATTTGTTCTATAATCACACTGCAAATTATCCTGGAAGAATCAGGAGCGTTACCATTTTCACTTAGGTGGAAATTTCTAAATGAAAGGAGTTTAAGTCAAAATAAAGTCTACAGTTAATTTCCAAAGGTTTAGTATCATGAAGACAGAACTGATGAGGGTGAAACAACTCCAGTTTTACTAAAATTCTCTGGGCTGGGTGGCAGAGCAGAGTATTTTCTTTCCTTCCACAGAAATAGATGCTGGAACTAGGGAGTCCCAACTCATGACTCTTTGATTCTAATTTTTTTTTTTTTTTCATTTTTTTTTTGGGTAGCCCAGCCTCTGAGATGGTACCGACCACCATTGTGGTCTCAAGACTAAACAGAAAGCCTAATTAGTCTGATGAAAACTGGACCAAAAGAATTTTGTTTAGTGTTTTGCTAACAGATCATGCCAATTAAAGACACAACTGTATAAACTTCCTCCAAGCGTGTAAACTCCTGGATTTGTACAAAAAGTAACCACTAGGCAATTGATACCAAACTAACCAAGAACATTAAAAACAACATATTTCCTTAACGCTTCTTCCTTTTAGCTAAAAAGTTACCCACAGGCACCTGAGACCTGACTTTACAATTACTCCAAGGCTCCTTTAAGCTGCCCAAGGCTCAGGGATTTCCCTATAACCCATAAGCCTGGGATCATTATCTTTCCACAAGGATATAATTTTAAATTTAGTTTGCTTCTATTTATCTCAGACAGAAGGAAATATTCAACAAACAATACTTAATTATCTTTCCACAAGGATATAATTTTAAAATTCGTTTGCTTCTGTTTATCTCAGACAGAAATAAATATTCAACAAACAATACTTTGACTGAAATTTGAGTGTTTTGTATGTTTTTACTGTAGCTGTGGAAGATTTCGCTTCCTGACAGTAGCTGTCTTGTGGCAGTGGACTGCTCCCTCATTGTCAACTTTCCTTCTGGGGAGAAAAATGCAAACCAGAATATTGTGGCCTTCTAGAGACAAAGTTTCTGTCACTAGTAATTAGCAGGAATAGTGAGAAACACTAAGAGCTTAGTTACATGGAGATGTATCCTTTTCTGGGGCAACACCGTGGATGTCATTCCAAAACGTGAAGACGTTCACAAGGTTCAGAGCCATGGCAGAGACCGATGAGCAACCACCCAGTCAAACCTGAAGGCAGCTTTCTGCAACCCATTCTGCAGCATCTCTAAGCTCATAGCATGGGGATGTCATCTTGGATTTCTCTCTGATGTGAAAATAGATAAGAAATATGAGAAAAACCACCCACTTTGTTTTAGCTAATGGCAGTATCATTTATGAGCAAGCTAGCAGCTCAGATTGAAAGGCTGATTGACAAGTAGCTGATCATCCCCACTGTGTCACTACAAGAGAGCCCATGAGTTAATATTTCAGGCATGATCTGAGGTGGCAGTGGGTAGGCAAGGCACTGGAAATGACAGTAATGCTATTCTGACGGGCTGTGACTTTCCGAGTACATAACTGAAGGGTTAGGCTAAGCTGCGGTGGTAGATCCCACAGCAATGGCATTGACAGAAATTGCAAGAAGGCAAGTTTGCAACTGGTTGGCTAAAACTTTTTCCCTTTCCATAGGCATTTAACCTAATACACTTGTAATCTTCCAGCACGTTCACGTGTCACAGGGGGAGAGGGATGAGGAATGAGGATATTTACCAACTCAAATGGGTCTGTTATCACAGAAACATGCTAAAAAAAAATTGGAACTGCAGTAACAAATAATCTCTGCTTGGAATCACCCAATACTTGAAATATGTATTGAAATCCTCTTAAAATTTCCATACTACACAAACAAGGGATTAAAAAAATGTTCTGAGATCCCCATCATGTTTATCCTTTCCCAGAGATATTCAGATTTCCTCTTTTCTGGTCCCAGGTTAATTATAACTGAAGTCAACGAAGAGCTCTTACAGCACCTCTAATTGTCTAGTGCTTCATCTATCAGGGCTAGAGAAAACAGCCTGAAACGTTGAGCTGAAAATTCTTCTTTTTACTTCAGTGGTGAATAATTCATCCTAGCACTAAATGTGAACTCACAATGCAGCAGTAAGGATCTACAAAAAGACAGAACCAAGTGGCTGAGCAGTTTCTCAGCCCTGCTGAAGCCTGTGAGCCTCCTTACTCGCATCCAGTTTCTGAACATTCACTTTTTGCAACGTGAATCACTGCAAAGCACAACAGCTGGTCCCAGATGGTCCCACACAGCTTCTGCCCAAGCGGTACGAAAAGACAATGCCCCACACTTCCCCCTTCTAATCATCACGACAGCCAAAAATCAATATAACTGAAAATTTCAACCACTAGAGTCTCCTCTTTATTACAGCTTCTCAGCAACGTCAGTTATGCCTCCTGTACTGCTGCCGTGGGTCTCGGACAGCCAGCCTACTAGATCTTCTTGTACCACGCATCAGCTCTCTGTTGTTCTCACAAGCTGTCCATACTGATTGTACAAGACTCTTCCTGCAAAAGCACCAATGCAGGAGTGCTTTCCTCCCCTCCACTGGCCTGTGCAAGGTATTAAACCACCCCAGAGGGTTCAAGGCAGAGCATCTTCAACATACACAATCCCGTATGCAATGTTGAACCGTTTCTAGGGACCAAGCAAATGGAAAAAGGTGTCTGGTCCTGAAAGTGGAATAAAATGCAATCTATAGAAGTACTCCAAAAGTAGCAAAACCACTAACTAGAGCATGGATCCATCGGCTATCTTTACTTTGAGTACTACAAAGCAGGAGTAGTAAATTGAAGCCACCAGTGACACAGCATGGTTTCCCTTGTCACACACCAAGACCTGGGGCAAAAGCCAGAGGATTACCCAAAGACAGACTCAGAGAAACACAATAGGACCATAATTTTTTAGTATATTTCAGAGTAACTTAATAGGACTGTTTTTCAGAAAAACAACACTTTATGAGTATGAAGCATGTTTGCCACCCAGTAACTGCCTAAAGGGGAGTTTCTCAAATACACTGGCGCTCAATGTGCTGAGTACAACTTTCTTGGCTGACCCAGACACAGTCCCAACTCGGATTAGAAGTGCAAATAGCGCAATATTTCATACCACTTCTGACTCAAATATATTCATGGAGATGAAAAGTAAATTAATAGTCAGAAACATTTTCCCACTGTGTTAGTGAAATTGCACTTGTAAGGAATCTCATTTTACTGACTCTCTGGCATAAGATCGGTTTTCCAAGCTGCTGCTGTGGGTCTGATCCCACAAGGTTTCATGAATTTATGAGGCGGAAGTTATACAAGTCACAGAGAATGGAGGTCCCAGATTCTACCACAGTCTCTTGAGCATCTTGGGGCAAAACACTTAATCTTTCAGTAATCATCATCAGTAAAATGGAGATGCTACTCTTTTGCCTATTTTCACTATATTTTTTGTGAAATTAAATGCAACCTATAATCCATATATACAGTCACTCAAAAAAAACAGGGAGACGCTAATTAGGCATTTAGATCCTGGTATAACAGCAATAACAACAGATGTAAATTTTTTACCACAATCACAAGAAACCTGAATAGTCCCTAAGTATTCCTCCAGCAGAGTATAATAACTAACTGTGAGAGCAGCAAGGACAGTAATTAAAATAAGGAAATGAAACATGAATTTCAAAAGCCAATTTAAATGCAAACTCTTCAAATGTGGTGCACAGAAGCATCTTACAAGGGTCTGGGAGACTGGCAAAGCGGATTAGTAAATGCATGCAACTGCACTGCCATGACCAGAGCATTTCATCTGCTGCGGAAATGCAAAGCCATCTGGAGTGACAAGCTGGAGAGACTAAAGGTCCTTCAGGCCTCTGCCAAGTTTCTATAAAGTGCAGTGAAAATGATGAAACAGAATATGAACCATTTAAAAGCAAAACTATATTAAGAAATGAATAAGCATCCACTCACATGTAAATTGAGGGGATGAGTCTAACGTGGTCAATGATTTAGTGTGGGTCAAATGAGACTGAGAAGCAGATCTGCTTTTTCTACCTTTTAAGTATGAGCTCTGAAGGGCAGAAAAATACAAACTCGGGCTGCTTCCTAACTCTGTCCTCAGCTGGTTACTGAGATGGGTTTCCAGTCAAGTCAGGGAGACAAAATACATTTGTGGAAGCAAAGGACACAGCTGAGAGACACATAAGAGTTGTTGGTACACAGCCTCCCCAAAACCACGCCTGAGAAACCAGAGGCAGCATTTTGTCTTTGCTCAGGTTCAGAGAGCTCCAACTGTGATCTCTCGCAGTGGGCAGCAGGGATCTCGCGTGGCTCTGGAAGGAAGAGCTTGGACACGGTGAGGTTGCCCATCCAAGTGTTCATCTTATCTGTGTCCAGATCCAGCTCCTGCACAGACACTCTCTGTTGATGCTCTTGGGAGGATTTTGCAGCAGCAAGACTTTTATCACGTGAAAGTTGCAGATCCTGTTTCTCAAACGAAGGCATAACAGAAAGGCTGTACCCAGAAAATGAACTGCAAAGAAAAATTACCACAGCTGCCGGCAGATACAAGAAGAGCTTCACGCTGTTTCAAGTGAAACATCCCAGAACATGGAGGAATAGACAAAAACAGACTGTGGGCTCTAGCTGGGACTGCTTCCCCAGGCAAAACCATCATGGTGAGGGGGAGAATGAGGAGGGAGGCATAGTCTGTATTAAAAACAAGTAAATTGCAATAATCAGCAGGTCTGTGGTACTAGAAGGAACAGTCTCAGTGTGTAGTACATAACAGCACAGGAAAGATTGACTTCAAGAAGAAAACAAAACTCCAGGAGAGATCCCCCTTATGCAGAATTTAAACAAAATTCAGAAAGCCGGTGTCAGGCAGCATCTGCTCCACAAAACTGAAACACATGCACACGGTACGGCGCACCCTCCACAACACCGAGCCCCTGAGTAAACAGCCCAGAGATGACGATGGCAAAGGCACGAAGGCGGCTGGGCACAGCTGCGAGCCTCGGGCTGCGGCAGCATGGATCACTGCGAGGAGTGCAGCCACGGGGCCAAACAGCCCCGACCTGGGCTGCAGGGGAGACGGGAGCATGCATGCAGGGCCGCAAATGGAAAGCATGAGGGAGAGCAGAAACAAAGCTCTCCCTCTCCCTTCCTCCTGACACGTACTGTAGAGATTGGATTTCTCCTCCTGGTAACCTTAATGCAACGGATGTTACAGAGGAATCACTGACTCCAGAATTTAGCACACTGAATTACTGAATTTGTTCTTGGTGTGCATCTAAAATGCATTTGGTGAAAAGAAACGTGGAAAGAGACACGTTCAAAATAAGCATGTCAGATATGTCCCTCCTGCCTAGAAGCTACGCAGCAGCCTAAGGCTTTGTCTGACAGCAGCAGCTCTTCTGTACTCTCAGTATTCATGCTGGATAAGCCAACATCACTAAGATCAAACCAGAAGATTTCTAGTCTTTGAAAACCAGCACCATATATTTACTAGTGGCTATGATGACAATGTGAGTAATTTATTTTCTAGGAATTTTTTTTTTCCCCCTATGGCTTAAGATCCATCAATATCTTCAGGGCTGGTTTTCAGCTTTTTAAACTCCCAAGAGTATACTTATGTTTGTACTTCGTTGCTAAAATGTTGATTTGGAATTTTTAAAAGTGCTCCTCCCGCAGGAATTGACACAATCAAAGCACTTAATCCCTTGGGGTTTTTTTAATAAAAAGAAACGTAATCAAAACTGATTTTCCAAATATTGGGGGAAAATGGTTGTGTAATTGAAAGAATGTTTTTGATGAAAATATTCTGAGCAGTTCCAAACCTCTCATTTGTTTTCCAGTGTTCTTTCTCACATGAAATAGAAAAGTGTGAATCAACAAAGTATGAACAAATATTCAGAGGACTAGCCCTTTCGCACCTGTACTTTTTGGAAGTACATCGCCTTCTCTCAAGCTGGACTTTTAACACGGTCTGTGAAACCATGGCCTTTCCCAACAGAGAGCACACCACGGCTCAGTACAAAAGCTGGCTAAAGAGACTTTCTCCCCAGTGGATTCAGCTCTTGGAGGAAATGGATAAGCAACCTATCAACATCAATCAGAAGAGCTTTCCTGCTGCATATGGGAGCCTCTGAAAAATATTTCAGAATAATTTTGACATAAAACCCCCCAAATGTGGTCCTAGAATAGAAATATTTCAACAGCTCTTCAAACTTGACTTTAATTTGGCCACAACACGGAAGCCATTGCTTTCTCTCCTGTTAGAGCCCCGGTTCCAACCATCCCACAAATCACTGTTGCTCCAAGGGGCAAGGGAAGCAAACAGCTCCCTCCTTTTCTACCAGTTCCATTCCTACCCCCCCCC
>NW_010120227.1:53479-54763 GCF_000699245.1 Pterocles gutturalis | reverse complement strand
AGGTCAATTCTCGTCTCTTTTGGCCTGGCCTGTGTTGCAGAGCCATTGAGCCCTGTTGCCAGATGGAGTCCAGAGCCACAAAGATAAGGAACCATTGCAGAAACACTGGACACATTGTCCCTTGTTTCTTGCACCTGTAAATGTGAAGGCATGAAGAGTCAGGCATGAAGCACTACTGAAGGTGAATGCCAGCTGCCTTCTCACTGCTCCCTTTCTTTTGTTAACATTACTAGAAGTAATGGTAAAAATATAACTAGGTAGGATGTTTCCACTTACAAAGCCTTTGGAGACAATAACAGAGCCCTAAAGCTCTGACAAATAAACATTGTTCCCCTGCCTTTACACATGGGAAATGTGAGCTGCAAGGAGGAGAAGGGATTCCCTTCCTTTTACTGACAAATCCCAAATCCTCATCTCGTTTACTGTACCCTTCCCTAGGAACAGAGAAGTGAAAGGGAATATTTTAAGGACACTTTACATAGGTAGTAAACTACATGATAAGCATATAGGGAGGAAGACAGCCTTATCTTTTCAAGAAGCCACTTCTTAACAAATTGACTTTTTTTGCTCATTTTGACCTTTCATCTCGCAATCACAGAAATTATCTCTCAGGAAGTGAAGTTACCTGGATCTGGGAGAAAATGTTCTCAATTTGATTCTGTTGTGAGCTTTACCTCTTCAAAATTCAAGCAAAGCAAAAAATTTATCTAAAACATTTTTTATTTTCTTTTTGTGGCTGGTTGTCATGGTTTAAACCCAACTAACAGCAAACACTGCACAGCTGCTCACTCACACTTCTGCCTCCCAGGGATGGGGAAGAGAATTAAAAGGGTAAATAAAGGGAAAGGAGTCTCCTGGATTGAGATCAGTATGTTATCAGCCTTCTTTTAAGCACAAACCCAAAACACAGGCTCTTAGTAGCTACACTGGTACAGAAACATGCAGTTACACCACTCTCCAAGCTCTGCTTCCCTCCTGACCATCCTGACAAGCTGCTGCAGCTAGAAGCTGACTCACCAGCTCTCAAATCTTGGGATGATGGGTAAATACTAAAAATCAGAAATTCAGTTCTGGAGGGATTTCAGACTCTTTTGTTTCTCTTCCTACAGGGAATCTAAGAAATCCGCACTGAAAAACACCTTACCTAGGATTGTAACAACTCAGCAAAATTGCATGAGACCACAGAACTCGTGCTGATTACTCTGTGAAAGCGTCACTTCTCCTGGGTTCCCAAAGGTAGTCACTGCACAGAATAGTGATTTTTAAATGTATTTTTCTGCTTGG
>NW_010120227.1:40225-53448 GCF_000699245.1 Pterocles gutturalis | reverse complement strand
TGCTGAACCACATGCACTCCCTCTGTGCTTTAAAGTCTGTTCCTGGAGACTTGCAAGAGTACGTTTTTAGAGCTCTTCCCCAAGCGGCTGCTGTTCACGCTAAGTGCGCTGGGTAGCCTGATGAAAAATATCCACCTGCGCTGCAGCAATTCCTTGAGAACTTCTTGTCTTCCTCTTTACCAGTCAGTATTCGGATCTTTAGCTGGTGTAAGTGAGCACTGGAATCAATTACAAAGATGCATGAATGTATAGGAGCTGAAGAGCCTGCTCCCACTTTTTCATACATTCATTGAGATTGTAGGATCCCATCTCTTCTTGTTTTAAACTCTAGTCCAAATCAGAGCTGATCATCAAGGTAAGCTACAATCTGTGATATCACAAGACACTCTCTTCTCTGAAGTGCTGGGTTCTTCTCTGAAAGCATGAAGTTCCTTTTATATCACTTAAAACAGACTCTGTGATATCACAAGACACTCTCTTCTCTAAAGTGCTGGGTTCTTCTCTGAAAGCATAAAGTTCCTTTTATATCACTTAAAACAGATGTAGCATTTTTCACAGTGATGAAGCCTTACTCCAGGCTAAGTGACAGACATAACCGAAAGAAGTGCTGTGCAGCCAGACAACAAGCAAAGTCAGAATACATGTCTGCTTCTGCAGATGTTATCAGAACCGAGCACAGTTTTCAACACTCCTGCCCAATAGCAGCCTATGAAATACATTCAGAACAGTGAAGCCTCAATATTGCATGTATTACCCATAGTTAAACTCCTTTGTTTTTTTCAGGATTTAAACTTTTATGAGAATAAACCTCTCCCCTTTATGGTATCTATAATTTTGTCTGAATTAGCTATTCTAAACTTGCAAAAACTTGAGATGTCAAAACTATTCAAGGGAAAAACAATGCAACTCTGGGCATCAAAATCTCCCCAACACAAACAATACAAAACAACTACACACAAATTAATGAGGTAATAGACATTAGTCAATGAATGATAATCAGGAAAAATTATTTTATGCTCCTGTAAGTGCTAGCAACCAATTAGACTATCTGAAATTTAGGTCAGAACAGTATTTCTCAAAAGGAAGTCACATTTTTAGCACTCAAATGCCTAGCCTCGAGGTCACAGAACACCAAGTATACTTTTAATTAGCAATTAAAGTTACAAAACTGTTTCTCATTTAAGGGCTGTGTTTGTGCATGCTGAACCAGGGGCTGGTACCAGGTTGTACCATCTTGTTGGGTAATAGCCTTTAGATGCAACTGTGCTTTGGAGACAAGTCATAAGCTGTTAAAAAGAGGTAGTCAGGACTTAGCGTTATTTTGGAACAGTCTCTCCTGATGGGAGAATGTGGCAAGAAAAGAGCCGGCACAGTACGCATTATACATATGAGCCAACTTGTTTTGGACAGACAATGTGGAATTCAGTTTAACATTTCTACAAATCCCTAAAGGAAGATTTTGAAAGAGCTGGCTGCTTTCTACTAATCAGTGCGCTAACAAAAAGCAGTCACTCGTAAAACTTTCGGGATCTGCCTGCAGCATCCCATACGCTGCTTTCAACACCCAGGAGATCTCTCAACAGCTTATGTCAGGTATCTCTGCCATGCAGTATAGGATGTAAATCATGTAACTCTTGTAAAAGTTAGTTACAGCTATGCCCCACTTCAGGGAGATTGGTATGCATTTGAGAGGAATCTTAAACCTGTAGACACATGTGAATTCTGGGAGATTAAAGTTTTTAGAGGTGCAATCACCTGCCACTTAGCATATGCATGTTGATGCAAGTCACCTTTGGGAAGCATTTTTAAGGGAAATTCTCATATTCATTTTCACCTTGGATATATTCCCATAAAACTGAGTGACAGTAATCTGACAACACCATTAAGATTCAGTCCCTCTGCCAGAATGACTCATGGAGCACTTTCCTCTTCTTGCTGCATTTCCTCTGGGACATAGGAGCTTGCCTTGCCCATCTCCAAAATTAAATATTGGAAGAACCAATATTTTGCACTTCCACTTGCATTTCTACTCACTCAGAGTTGTAGCCAGTGGCTTAAGTGCCCAAAACAGGCCCTCTTACCCTCTCTATAAACCCTGCTGAGTCACAGCATACTTATTAAGCAGACACTCGAGGTAACTGAAAAAGGCAATCAAAAGGAAGGGTCGGGAAAAAAAGAGAAGCAGGCAGTGGTTCCCAGCTTCCTGCAAGTTCCTGCTGGCTTTCTACCTTCTAACCTCAAGGAAGATGCTACAAAAGTCTTCAAGGTAGCTACAAAAAGGGAAGGACAAGAAATACCTAGTTTAAGTAGCAACAAGATAGATTTAAGTTAGATGGTAAGGATATCTGTCTAACAGTAAGTCCAGTTCCTGAAAGGGACTGCTTGTAGAAACTGGGGACCCTATGTCATCGGAGTCTTTTAAGAACAGGCTGGGAACTCCCTGCCATGTACAGTTTAGCTATAGTTGAGCCTGCCCATGGGCTGCGTGACCTCTCAATGTTCTCTCCTGCTCTCTTATCCACTGAATAAGAAACTTAACTATAACCTCAAAATACAGAAATTCTGCAACAAACCACAACTTTACCATAAATTGTTTTGTATAGTTGTTCTTTCAAGAACATCTGTATTGTATCTCCTGTCTTTCCAGTAGACCACTGAGGGCTCCTCAGACAATGGAAAGACTCTAAACCATAACAGTACATCTCTGAATGAAAAAAAGAAAAGGTGAATGACAGCAAAATCTTCCTTTCTGGTTTCCATTCACATGAAGTCCCTGCAGTTCACTCAGCTTTTCTAGTTTAATTACTTATCTCCCTGCTATGCCTTGGAGTAACCATATGCAACTTTTGCTACAATCAGTGGTGCTTTTCCTAATATGTGGTACTATCAGAAGTTTGGAAGAACAATTCAATGCCAACGGCAGCTTCTAACTTAGGAAAAATAATTATGTTACCATATATCATCCTAGGCTATTTATTTACACCATTTCAAGGCCAGAGTGGTAACTGAGGAAGGTTGCTCTTTGTTCTACTCCATACTAAAGCTACAGGTCTGAGTTGTTGCACTGTTTTGTCCAGACACACTGTGGTTTTGTGGCAGTTAAAGAATAATCACTTTCAGAACACCTGCATGTACGTATTTGTATAATACATACACAAATTTCTTAGTCACTGCACTTGACTTTATTCTCTCAGAAAAGCTTGCCATGAAGCATACACAGCCAAAGAAATTCACACTGGAAGACAAATATCTGAATACTTCAAACCAGCAGTTCTCTGACAGTCCCATATTCTTCTGTGGCAGTTGAATATGAATCATCTTGGTCTTGTATCAAGCCCTTAATGTTCTTTTAATGCTGAGTTTCTCATTTGAATTTCACTGGGACTTATTAAAGGCAGGGTTTTTCTTTCCCTGTCTCATACTGACATGATTACCGTAACTATGTATAATTATGTGCATAGGGTAAATATGCTAATTGTATAATTGCAACATTCAAGTAAATCCTGGCAAACAGAGAATGTTCTTAGGGCAGGCAGGACACATACCAATAGGTATAACAGAACTAGAGGCACTTCTCTTATTTCCCGTTATATATTTAGATATAAAACAGAATATAATTCATCTATCATCCAGCTGACCCTTCCATTCAAAGGCTGGGTCCTGAGCCCTGCTGTCAAGAGAATGGGAGTTAATAAAGGATCTGCAATAATTGCAGAATATGTTTGTCCAGTGGTATCATCTGAATGCTGGAAGCAGGATGACTCAAAGGTTAAATTGGGTCTACTTACTAAACTTCTCAAATTTGCAGAAGGCAGCTTGGAAATGTAAAATATTATCAGGAATTATCTGTCTTCGGGAAGAAAACCTATTAGGAAAAATGAAACCAAAATCGTACTCAGATACCGAGAGAGAGAGAGAAAGACAGGGACACAAACCTCTCCACATTATGGCTTTTTTTATTTTTTTTTGAAGAAGGAAACAGGGGAAAAGGCACCTAAGAAAAAGGTGCAGATTTTATTTCTGCCAATAACTTGGTGCGTGACGTTGGATTAATTACTTCATGTCCTTTATTTCCCTTTCTCCCTCTGCATTTAGATTGACGTCTGTCATCAAGCATTTGAACATCAGCCAGTAGATCAGGATGTTGTACTCACTGGGTGTCCCAGTGCTGTCATGAGCTTCATTCAGACAACATTAAAAAAAGAAATTGAGATTTGTCTGATAAAGGTAGACATGACCTTCGGGGAAAGCAGGGGGAAAGAGAAGAGAGGGAAAAGGGATTTATGTTTGTCTTTAAAACATGACAGGATTCAGCTGGGATGAGTTTCCAGTTGATTAAAAAAATAAACAAAATCCCAAAACAAAATAACAAAAAGCAAAACCCTCAATTCTTTAGAAAGGAATGAATGAAAATGATGCTGTCAACAACTGCAGTACTACTGGGAGCTCTCAGAACACTGTTCAAAACCTGAAAACATTCAGGTTCCAATACAGTATTAAAATAATGACACTGCCCATGAAAGCATTAATTTACGAGCCAGTGGGAGACAGGTTGGGATAAAGTGCTACTTAGCATCCCGACCTGCTCTAAGGACTATGGATTTGTGTCCATTCTGACACAAGCCAAGATCACTGGACTTGACCTTAGTGGGAATACTGTAAACTGTCCTTAAGGTTAAATGTTATGGGATCCACACCTGTTTCATACGCAGAACAGATAACAGCAGGCATACCGCGCCCTTCTGTGCCTGTGATGAGTAGCAGACCATACAGCATATGTGAATTTGTCACATTAGATGAGATATGGGGGTTCAACCAGATGTGCAAAAGTCCTGCAGCTCACTAAGAAAGGCCATAATTTTGTTCGAGGAAAGGTCAAGAACAGATGCATGAGGTGTAGGGCTTGGTGTAACAAAGCTCTATAGGAGTTAGTCAAGAATACAACGTTACCTCAAGGAACCCAGTTACTGATGACTTTTCATCTTGAGGCACTCAGCTTTGAAGATCAGTGATTGAGCACTGAAATAACAGGTGCTCAGGACCTCTATGAACCAGACCTAAGTCACCCTAAACTGGCCAAGTCTAGCCAGAGCCTCTCAGACTATTGGCTCCCGCTGCTGTGCATTGCCATGCTGTGAGTTGGTAGACACAGATCCCCTGGTTAGTGTAGGTGCACTATACACTTGTATCACAAAAGATCTGAATCCATTTTAAAATTACCACTTTTTGGATCACACACACAAATGAATTTTTATGCTCTACCAATTTCCCAGAGATTTAAAGTACTACATATCAGATATAAATCATTATAATCCCTGGGATCCAAGCCAAATTCTCTTACTGAAAACACATGTTATGTATTAAACCATGGACTTCTGTGTGACTGGCCTATTTTCAAAACACTTGGCTTACAAAGGCCCCAAAAGAAAGCAGAAAGCCTGATGACCTCTGCTGACAGCCCCTGTTGCTCATCTCAACTCTGTTTGATGGAACACAGCACATTCTTTTAAATATTTTATCCACTCAGTGATCATGGGTGAAAGAAAGGACTAACAAGCAATGACAAGTGAAATAACTACATTTCTGGACCTGACAACACTCTCTATTTTTAATTTTACCAGGGTTGTGGATAAACATTAAGGTACAACTTTGACAAGAGATTAAATAAGTGAGTTTAGGATCTGAGTTGTATTATACCCACCCAGATTTGAGAGTTCATTTGGAAAAAGAAGGAAGTTAAACAGCCAAGAAATCTGGTGTTGCCTTATATTGCACCAAACGCTTTTTATTTTTTTCCTGTGTGAATTTTCTCTTGTCAAAATACATTCATTTCTTCACAGAGACACCTGAATCAACCATAAAGAAACAGACTATACTGCTGACAGGAAAAGGTGTCTAACTAGATTAAACAAGGTAAAGTGAGATTTCCCAATAAAACATTTCCAGGAATAGTTTTGTACCCAATGTCTGAAATACCTATGTGCAGTATGTTGTGAATCATCTGAGGGATGTTTCTATAGAAAATAATTACAAAAGGTTAGTACCATACTGTACCTACATTAATATTATAATTTCCTCCCAGGAAGCCTGGCCAAAGCCATGGCTGATGGTGAGTGACAAATGATTATTGCATTTTAAGCAGTGTTTGGGTAGCTCGGAAATCTGATTTCACTGTGCTTTGGAAGAGACATTTGAAAAAAAAGAAAATAAGCGGAAAGAATGAAGATTTCTTACATTGCTAGTGGGTCAGATAAGTCTTAACGCTCTCCTATCTGCTCCTGCCTTGAACAGCTTCGAGCTGCGTGCAGAACTGCAGCGGTGCAAATAACGGCAGGTAAAGCATCGCTCCCAACTGCCCAGATTCTCTCTCCTTGCAACCAACTCTTTTATAGAGGCACAGAGATCCTTGTGCTCTGCAGCTGGCCCAAATCTGAGATTCTTATAATAGCGTGTGTTCCTTGAAATCAATTGTCAGAGGCCTCAGCAGCGCTCACTAGGAATGTCAGTCTGACACAGAATTATACCCTGTGGGAAGCAACCCTGCTATAAACAGCACCCTGGCACACACATCCTCCATGGCCTGCTGATTTACAACATTTAAAAAAAAAAAAAAATGGAACAAACAAAAGATTTCTGCATGATGAGGCTAATCCATTAATGTAAGAAGGAAAAATTATGAAAAGCTCCAGGAAGACGGCGAGTGCCTGCTGCGGGTGCATTTGCCCTGCACCTGCAGTGACAGGTCCTGTGCCTTGGCTCTGATTCCAGTCCCTTCTCCCCCATCACTGCCCCCACAGAGGGACAAGATTATGATTATAAATTAATGTTATAAAAAGCCAGTGTGAGATGATCAGAAATTAAGACAATGCTTCCTCGGTGGTCACGCTGAGAACAAACTCCTGCTACCTTCAGTGAAGCCTGAAAGCTACCTAACGACCTGACAAAGCAAATCATTAGCAACATTTCACCTAGGTCTTAAAATATTTTCATTGCAAATGACTCTCTCATTAGATGAATGCCCGTTGCAGAAAGTAATTACCCTTTCTTTGACCTTGCATTTCAGAAATTTAAAACAACTAAAAAAAATGACAGAGAAGAATAAGCACACACTTTTCATGACTTCCTCCCCTTCCCTCTCCTGGTATCACATCAGTAATAGAGCGAGCGGCAGGTGAACAGCCTGAATTTTCAGCCTTAGAGTTCAAGGAGACTGAAAAAGATGTCATGACCAAGAGGTAGCTCTCACCAGCCATTTCTTTAAAACTGCTCCTCTGACATACACGAACTGACAGGACAGTATAAGTGTGCTGCCAGGGCACTGGGGTCCTAGCTGGAAGCTCAAGGCTCTGAGACACGGTCTAGAACCGCTGTCTCCCTGCAAGCGCACTCCCTGTGCAAAAGCGTGAACAGCAAAGACAGCTTCTTACAATTTATTTAAAATATGCACCCTAACTGAGGGCTGAATCTTCTAAAAGGTTTACTTGTTATGTGTCCCAGCTAAGCTGAGTGTGAAAACTGACAGGAGACGAAGCCACGGGATCTGGGCTGATATTCAGAAACAAGCATCCACTTGTAACTGTGCATCAGCAGATTATTCATTTATTTTTTTCTCTGTATGAATGTCAGGCTAAAATTAGGGTGAGTACTCTTTCTGTGTATGTATATGTACATGTAGGTATATATACATACTTGCAAGCACGGACATATTTAAAAGGGAAAGGAAGAAAACGGAACTGTCAACTAATCTTGATTATCTTAATTCTTTGTGTTAAATTCCTTTTGTGATCATTCACCCTGGGTTTGACTCACAATAAGAAGTCCATCTGTCTGAAGAAGATATACCCAGATGCTAATATCAGAACAACGATACAAGACCATGCTGTTAAAGAAAAGGACTACTCTCTGCACTAAGAAGTCAATACGTCTCTTCTATGAAAGAAAGAAAGAAAGCGTGTGTCTCTGTACAGAATTTTTCTGAGCTTGGGAAGAAACTATTACAGAGGATGAAACGAAAACAAAGCAACATTTATCAGTGTTTTCTTTAAGGGAAGAGAAGAGAGAATAAAATTGGCCGGATCATAAAATATTTACATGGGTTTTTTTGTAAATCACAGGAGAAAAAAAATAATAGGACAGAAAAGGAAGATGACGTTCAAATCAAGACTTTTGAAGATATTTTCTTCAGTAAAGTCAGAAAGGGGAGGGAAGAGAAAGACAGAGGCTCTACACGCATCCTTTGATTATGTTTTGTTCCCTGCCTGTTAAAGCTCACCCCCAGCCCTACAACCTTCCCATCAGGAGTTGTACCTGACATCAGACATCCCCAGAGACACAGCACAGTGCTTCCCAACCCCGCTTCCCATAGTCTTATACTGTCCCTTGGACCCCATGGTTACACAGCCCTCAGCAGGGGCTTTGTCCCTTGGCTGATTCCTCACCCAGTCGTTACCCCGGGCGTGCAGAGGAACGCGGGTGAGCATGGCTGGGGGCACACGCAGGCAGAGCCCAGTCCCAGGGCTCTCCAAGCAGACACAGCACAGTGCTTCCCAACCCCGCTTCCCATAGTCTTATACTGTCCCTTGGACCCCATGGTTACACAGCCCTCAGCAGGGGCTTTGTCCCTTGGCTGATTCCTCACCCAGTCGTTACCCCGGGCGTGCAGAGGAACGCGGGTGAGCATGGCTGGGGGCACACGCAGGCAGAGCCCAGTCCCAGGGCTCTCCAAGCCCCTGCCACGAGAAATTTCGGGTCTCCAGCACACACAGCACTAAGTCTATAGCGCAGCGTAGCAGCCTGCCTCCTCCTCCTCCCACCACCTAGTCCAGCATGGCTTGTGTCACCCTCACACATCCATCCATGCATTGTCACATACCACAGCATATCAGATTCCCTCCCCTTCACGGGAGCTGCACGGCCTCTCATGCTGGAGACAAGCGGCTTCAGCTCAAGCCCAAGGGCAGAAGAGGAAGATCAGGGCAGCGCTGGGCTGGCCGCCCATGCCACCCCTGCCTGGGAACACTCAGGGTCCCCAGGGTGCCCCTAACCTGCATCTTGGGGCACAGCCGGAGAAAAGCTTATTGGCACCACCTATATCTTACAAATCTAACATTCACATCGCCACTATTATAAACAGTTTCAGGTTTTCTTAGTTGGGTTGAATTGATTTCCATGTGTTTAAAGCTAAGCACAGGTATCAGTGGGTGCAGGATCACGGCATTAATTCAGAATTAAACCCCTTTGGATTTTAAGCAGCTTCAGCTTTCACTGTGAGCATTTCTACCATCTCTCCTAATTGCACCCAGGGGAATTTTCTGAAAGTACAGCTTTATTGTGGAGGGCAGAAAAATTTATTATGTAGACTTTTCAGAAGTTTGAATTTTTAAAGAAACACATAGTTTTACTTAGAAAACTCCACAGGTTTTTCTACTCAGCCACTTTCAACAGTTTTTTGTTCACTTTAACTCTGAATCCTGCTCAGAGCTGCTCTTTTCAGAGAAAAAGCTGCCACACATCTGATGTAATTCAGATATTGCACTGTGGAAAGTGTCTTTAAAGTGCAGATTTGGGCAAAGAACATCCTGCAGAGATTTGATGAGAAGCTTTTATACTTAAGCAATAGCCTTTGTATTGTATACAAGAAAGAGGAAATAGCTATTCAGAGAGAAAAACAGTGATCTATTATTCCAGAGGAAGAAAATTCTGAATATGACAAAGATGATCAGCAGCACAAAAAGCACAGTGGATCACTGACATCTCTCGTCTGCTGAGTAACACATACCAAACACTACCAGCTCACGGCTGATTACAGTTTGCACTCTGTGATGGATAGTTACTCCTTCTCTTCCCTGAAGTCTGCTTTTCAACACTGTCCTAAAATGACTGGACTTTTCGGAGGACAAGTGGAAATGAAAATAAAGGCCACTGTAAAGCCTAGAGTACTACAGTACTGATTGTAGAGACTGAGTATTTTCCAAGACTTGTTAATTAGAGTTGGAGCGTGTCTTCGAAAAGGTGCAGGCATTGTCTCCTCTCTAATCTCTGTCACATCACATTTCTGCTCAACATAATGCAGCAAACCTTGGGAATGATTTGTGGAATATATTAACATAGTTTAATGCAGTGTGCAAAAGAATTACATGCTAGTGCTGTAAGGAAAGGTGATAGGTCAGAATAAAATGGATGTTTAAAAAAAAGTTGATTAATTTCTGTAGCACTATTTCAAAATGAGGTATTGGAACAGAAAACTTGACTCACTCCTTCTGAGTATCTTAATTACACAAAATGAAAGGAACAGCGCAGAAGCTGTGATCCTCCCTGCACAACCATCCATTACTCGCACAAAGTTAGTGGTACAATTGGTGATTTTTGTAACATGGGGCTACTTCTCAGCTCTCATCTTACGTACCCTTGCTGGGTCCTCCAGCTCAGCTGTCTCATCTTGTAGCTCTCATCTTCCTTTGTTCAAGTAACCTGAAATCAAAGCTCAGCATGTACTGTGGTGTTTTCCTCTCAAATAATAGAATTACATGCAAGAATTTTTTTTTTCTTTGATTGATACCCAAGGAGAGGCACAGGAGCTTTCACTCGGGCATGTCAAGCTGAATCATACCCAAATATCCTACAGGACAAGGCACTCGAGGAGACTCTCAGTCCCAGGGAGGATGACTGGATTTTGTTCATCCATCACTTCCAGTGGGGCCAAAATCACCATCCAGCATTGTCGGCTGCTTGTCGGGGTGGATAGCATTGCCACAGCCCCCAGACCTGGCTGACACCACCTTGCTTTGCTGCGGTAAGAAACAACGGTAACCTGTAATATAAGCATGAATTTGGCCTGAATCAGTCTCTCTCAGCTGCGCTATTGTAATTCTGAATAAAGCACCAGTCAGTCACCCCCTAAGCATCCATCACGGTGTTGCTGCCATTTTCCCAGTGGGCTGTTTCTTTCTGGTGGAACTAATTGACCTCTGACCTGTTTATTGCTTTACTGCCACCAATTTAGCACCAGTTTATTCATCAACATCTGGTGGTCGGAAAATTGTATTTTACATTATTAGCTCTCAAATGGATAGCTAATGCTGCTTAATGGAGCAGTTATATGCTATTATAGATTCATTTTTTCTCATTTTGCTAATGAATGGAGGATCTTCATCAAATAAATATTTGCCAATTGGCTTAATATCAAAGCCGCTAATTAAAAACAGAAAAATGGTCAATATACAGAGAGCTGAATGGTGGTGGCACAAGAGTTTTAAAGAAGTATCATTTCTGCCACTCTGTACTTGCACAAAGGCCAAATTGGCAATCAAGTGATCAGTGTGGGGAAGGTTGAGCTGTATTTACATATTATCTCAGTAAAATGCTACTGATTTATTTCTCTGGTGCCAGGGACACAATATGGGCATAGCTTAGATTGGCTTCTGTTCCTGGCTTTTACAAAAGAAATGGAAAAATGAAAAATATGGAAATAAACACCCTTGGACTCAGTCCTAAAATAAAAAATCTGATTTCCCTTCCCTAACTAGCACAATTGCATTTTATAATGGGAATGTGCATAGATGGTGTCACCTGGCATGCAGAATTCATGAACCATCTTTGCATAAACATGTGGATTTGGAGTAAACACATTTCAAGCTGACAAAGTGCAGCACTGAACTGAGAGAAGGCTACACTACAACATATGCGCCCTCACTCTTAAATGAATTCTCCCATCCTAGGGACCAAGTAGTTTATATAGTTTCAAAGTTATTTTTTTTCTACGTACAACCACACGTGCCCATCTATTACTGTTTGATTATCTTCAGTTACACACTAATACCTAGTGGTGTCAGCTGGTAGTATTCAATGCACAGAAACACTTGAATTTTTCTTATACCAAAAGTCTTCTCAGTTCAAGATTCTACAAAGGATCTTGGGGAAGTATCTTTACAAACAAAATCAGTGACTTCAAGAATGCAGACATACGAGTACGTTTTGTTTGCAGGACTGGAACTCGCTGCCCATCCTATATTCCATGTGCTTGCAAATAACTGAATGTTACCATTGAATCAAATATGACCACAGGTTTAAATTCACATGGGAATTCAAGTGGGTTTTTTTGCCAGAGGGCAACTATGAACGTGAGTGAAATTGAACCCACATTACTTACATACTCCTTCCGCAAAAATGTGCACAGAGAATGCTGAGAACATTTTTGACCCCCCGATGTGATGTCTAACAAGAAACTGTGGGTTAGATTTAGGAAGTTTTCAGCATTTAGCATAGTTTATCCACGCCACATTTTCAGCACAATCCACATGTGTCTTGAGGCAAAGCAATACAGGCATAACAAACACAAATTATTGTAATAGTGCTGTTAAAATGTGAAGATCTCTCTATTTTTCCCAACCAAATAATTCCTGTCATTTCAAAGACAACATTCTCTAATCTAAAGCTACTGAAGCACACAGAAGCTGTGCCAGCTCTAACATGTCTATTGGCTTCATGGGCCATTACATAGCACAGATGCTACCATGAATTATTTCTGAAAACGTCGATACATTTCTAATACCACATGCACAATTTTCCTAATCTTTGGGTGCGTGCTCCCTGAGCCTAGTCCCAGCTCAGCTCCTTAACTCCCTCTTTTTCCACCTCACTTAGTGAGAGGCAAGTAGCTGGCAGCAGACAGAGCCAGCAACTGAGCAGCAACAACAGAAACCCCAGCCCACATAGACCCCTAGGTGTTACTGCAATTTCACTGCTATAGTTTAAAAAAAAAAAAAAAAAAGCTATCAAGGGTGCTGAAAGCCCAGGATGAGCACTCCTCTAGCAGTAGAAAAGTATATCATAAAAAGTAAACACTAAATCCCAGGAAGTCCTTATAAAAGTGTTTATTTTTACAGCTCTAATGCACTCTTGAGTGAGGAAAATAAAAGAAAATAGAAAAAGAAGGAGGAAAAGAGCTGTGTCAGGGAGATTTACAGGAGTTTGCTCTGCTGCTCTTGTTTGTAGATCCATCGGCACACATATGATAAAAGTGCAGGAGAACGAGTGCTTCACTGACACAGTGTTTGAACCTCATGTTGAAGAGTCACGAACTCATCATTTCTAAGAAGTCAGAACAAAACAACGATACATGCCAGGTTTAATGTTTGTAGCCTGATGCTCAAGCACACAGGTATCTGTCATGGCCTGTGACTAACACCTTTAGTTACAAAGTCCTTTATTCATTAATACATCCA
>NW_010120227.1:0-40194 GCF_000699245.1 Pterocles gutturalis | reverse complement strand
CCCCAAAGAAGCCCCCTCCCCCCCCCCCCCCCCCCCCACTACAGCTTTTTACTTTTGGTCCTAAATTTGCTAATAAAAATCTCAAGTTTTTTATTTGCTTGTCTGTATTTTACATACAGCTTTCTTGTGGCCAAGAGAAGTAGGTTTGGAGAGCTAAGGAAAAAAATTATGGCTTTCATTTAAGGGGACAGCCCTGCTTTGGTTACAGGAAATAAGGGGTTTCTAATTCCAAAACCTTCAACCTACAGAGTAACTTGTCAGAGGAATGAGTCAGATGAAAAGAATTGATGGTTCTGCTCTGTCAATACATTCAGGACAAATTATGTCTATGTTAAGATCCTTTCTACCCATCCTACAATATAAAATGACACGAATGTTCTCCCCTCATGGACTCTGTGTCTCATCACCTCCTTTTGCAGAAACTACCCCACAAACCATTCTGGCAGATGCGCTATATTGGGGTATGCCAGAACATCTTTTTCTAAGCTTTACGTAAGGAACAAAGATGACATCGATCTGAACAGAATCCTAATTTATATCTCTGTGCACGTACAGTAAAGAGCGAAATCTACCTCCTTCTTGTAAAGTAAAGCTAACTGTGGTATCCACAGCTTATGGGGCAAAAATAACTTGGTGAAGGTGAATGGAAACTAGAAGAGTGGTTTCCCTCTTTGGAGCAAAGAGCGGTCTCAACAGAGAAAGGTCCTGGAGTATGTGCTTTTAAGTTTTTACTATGTCCTTAATTCAGGTGCAACTTCAAATCTCCTGCAGACACCATCAAACGGCTGTTAATGCATGATGCAAAGCACATTTCACTCTAAACCTCTCTCTGATTTCCACAAGTCCAATGTAAATCAAGATGAACCCACCCAAGTTTGCTGAAGGGCAGATTCAGGTTGACTTGCACTTAAAGGGCAAGCTCTCATCAATTTTGTGATGGTTCAGAAATACCAAACTGCAACTTTTTCCTGAGTTTGAAATTTGTGATGAATTCTCACATACGACTTCTGTTGCCAAACTTCTAAGGCACAGTTGTCAAACAGTAAAGTGAATCTCTATACTGCCTCTTTTCCAATGTAAAATAACTTTATTTTTGCAAGAAAAGTGACTAACTTGACAAAAAAGCCAAAACAAAACAAAAAACCTATACCCAAAAAATCAACCAACCAAACAAAAAAAAAACCACCCACCACAAACCAAAAAAAAAAATCACCAGATATTGAGACACAACACCACTTTAGCCAGAAAATATCTTTTATTTATGGATATATAAAATACACTCTTGCAACAAGCTTGTAGCTTTTTTATCGTTCCCAGGTGGCTACTCAAAACTCCTTAAATGTTGTGTGACTGAGTAGTGATCCTTTTCTGCCTTACAGGTGTAAATGGAATACATCTAAGAGCAGAATATATCGGCAATAAAAAAGTTGTTCTTTTTGAGATCTATCGAAATAAAATATACTTGTGAGGCTTTGAAATTTAAAAAAAAACAAAACTTTGGGAAAT
This sequence comes from Pterocles gutturalis, assembly GCF_000699245.1. Lineage (NCBI taxonomy): Eukaryota > Metazoa > Chordata > Aves > Pterocliformes > Pteroclidae > Pterocles > Pterocles gutturalis. The sequence goes on along the minus strand of NW_010120227.1, from coordinate 38,688 downwards.
TGCCTTTAATTTCTGAGAGTACAATTTAAATTCAATCTGAGGGTTTGCATGAGACACCTCAGGTGCTCTCTGATCCAAATTCAGTTGATTAATGTTGCCTTAAAAGATTTGCTGAAGAACCAGGAAGATGTAATTAAAGGAGAGGTAGCTAACGCTATACATAGATCATCAAAGGATAAGTACACACAAAGGAGATAAAGAATCTCAATACAACTGTAAAAATCTCTGCAGATTAAAAAAAATTGCAAACATAATTAGGAGAAAGTAATGAAAGCTTGAATGAGTATATGATCCAGGTACCTTTGGTGTCTTGTCCCTGGCACAGAGTCTGCTGGGAGGGAGCCCTGCTCAAGCAGCACTGCCATCCCACATGGGGTGATGAGGGAAACAGTCCAGGAGCAAGTGGGCCACAAAACCTCCTAGAAACCTTATCCCAGTGGTTGTGGGCTGATTCCTCTCGAGCAGGGATCCTGTGTGGACCTCTGCGGGGTAAGCAGAAGCGAGACACGCCAGGGCTGATGGCTAAGCAGGAGCCACGCCAGCATCACCAAAGGAAGTGCCCACCAGCCCAGCTGGGGTGGGCTGCCACAATTAGTATAAAATTTTCCAGAATACACAGGTGCAGCCCAAACCCGGAATTCCTGTGTGGGTGACACTCTGCATGAAGTTTCTGCATTTTGGCCATTGACATTCTGATGGCTGGAGGTGATTCAGCTCAATCACAGCTCCTTAAGTAAGGCTGCAGGCAGACTGGAACCACTGTGCTCCTGGAGCTGGGAGCACACATGTAAACACCAGAATGACTCAGGGCCAATAAAAGTACTTTTGTATTGAAATGCAAATTTTTCAAAAGACCCTTTTGTGTTTAAATCTGCCAAAATTCACTTTTTTTTTTTCTTTAAACATGGAACACCTTTTAAAGCAGTCATAGACAGGCCATCATATCCCCTCTGAGGCTGGTAATTTATGTTAAATATGTGGTCAGAAAAACAGAAGCCTGTAAGGCCACAGCCAGTAAGAGAATAAATATATTTTCAAGACAAAGATGAAAACAGCACTTTGACAGGACACAAATGGTTGCATTACTGTATGGGCATACCTCCATATTTTATGATTTTTCCTTCCCACTATAAAGAGTATAAAAGAGGTAGAGAAAACAAATAAAGCTCACTAAATCAGTGTCACAATATTGTAATAATCACAATATATTGTTCTTCAAGTGGGCTGAAAGCCAAAGTGAATGGCAGGTTGGTCATCACTGCAGTGCTTACTACACAGGACACCACAATTCCTTGCTCTTTTATGTAATCTTTTTGCAGAAACTCCTTTTCTAGTCAATGCTGAGCAATGGATACTTCCAAAAGGTGATGGCCCCATCTGCCTCAGGACAGAAGAGATCTTTTTTTTCTGGAAGAGCATCTCTCACAATAAGCAGTTGTGCTGAACAAATCGCTCAGGCTGGACACCAGTGTTTCAGGCAGCTATAGACAAGTCCCAGCTCAACCGTAAAAGAGCATCGCGTGCCACAGAAGATCAATGTAAGGACAAATACCACAAATATCATGAGGTGGTCAGTTGCTATGTACGGAGATTGTAGGGTAGATATTTGCGATAGAAGAAAGATGTTGCAGTACTGAACACTAAATATCACATCTGCCATTTGTCATTCGGCCTTGGTAACGTTCGAAAGATTTGCAGGCAGGTTATCAATACAGATACCGATGAGTTGGAAAAAGACTTACATGTGCCAGTGACACAGCCACAGCAAGCCCCTCTATCTGTATGTGTGCCAGAACCGGTGCCAGACCTCTTCTACCCAAACACAGATGCCCCTTTTCCTCTTCCACGGGGGAATTTGAACTCCTACAAGGAAATACAACTCTGACCTTTCTGTCAGATAAGCACTCTGGCTAAGAGAGCCCAGGCAGACACACATACTCACATTACCTCCAACTGCAGAGCAGTGAGCAATTTTTTCATACACATCTTGCACAGATCCAAGAACTCCAAGAGAAATGTTTTGTTCATTTGTTTTCACATCACTGACCTTTGTATTGACAACTCTGAAACCAACAGAGCTACCCATCCATGCAGCCATGGCTGGAAAAAGGCTAACAGATATTTGTGTGAATGGAAGCATGCTTTCCCATCTCCACTTGAAGTTTGGGGAGCATGTGTCTAATTGAGATGTGAGACAGGAAGGAAGCCAGCAAGAGTGAAAGCCTCCCCTTTCCCACTGTAGCATAGCTCTCTTTCACTGCAGCCTTCCAGAGTTCTTCAGGATTTAGCTCCATGCATAATTAGAGATGGAATAAAACTGCAAAAGCTTAAGAACAAGATCCAAGAGCACTCAGCATCGCATTCACTCCAAGGACCCTCTTGCAATTCATGCAGCAACCGTTCTTCCTGTGATATACATGAGTAGCCCTTGGAGCAGGCTGGGAGCCAGCGTCACCACCATCCCACAACCACTATTTTCCTCCCTCCTGAATCTGGAATCTTTAATTCCTCCGTCTAAAACAGGATAGCTAAAGGGAGACAGTGAGTTACTGCCCAGCTGCTGCAGCTCCGCAGGGAAAGCCAAATGGAAGGAATCGAATTTAAGCATCAGCTCTAAGCACCACTGTCCCTGCTGATTTGGCTCTAAAGAAAACAAGGCCAGGTTAACAGGGAGAGGTAATAACTTTCATTAGCTTGATATACAGAAGCAGGCAAGTTTGCAAACACATTACAGGCTCTAGCTATGGCACTTTGGTCCAATAAGAGACGCTAAATCCACCTACAAACCTTAGTTTTCCTCTGCCTCTTAGACCCACTGCCACCGAAGCCTTATCAGTATAAGGTCTGGGCTGGCTCATGCATCAGAGAAAACAACTTTGTTTCCCAAGCAGCTACGACCAGCACAGGCAGGGCAGCAGGTAGTCTTCAGGAGGAGGGAAGGGGGAAGAAAGGAGGCAGATGATCACAGAGGTAGCCCCAACGTAGCAGCTCACGCAGGGGCTAAGCAGGACAGGCAATTGCAGTTTCACTTCAGAACATGACCTGGGTTCGGATTACAAAGGTACTTAGGTATCCAAAAGCACACTTGGCTGCCTAATTTGATTTTCAAAAGAAAATAAGTGGATTAGGGGTTAGATTTTTTTAAGGGATTTAATTTCCTAGAGGGACAGAGAAGTACCCAGTGGGAGAGTATTACAACTCAATTAGGATTATAACGAAGAGCTTATATTTGTTTTTCATATTCACATAATTCATAAGTGGTTGAAGGAATTTTGTACAAATAATCAAATTATAGCAAACCTAAAAATGCTGGTTTCTTTTGGTAGCGATCAACTAAGGAACTTTAGGTCAAACAAAATGTCAGAATATTATCAGTACCCAAAAAATGAGGATTCGGGAAGAAGTTATGCTGCAATAATTACCCTAACTGTTGAAATACTGGTATTTCACTCAAGGCATTTGCCCTGCAATTCTAAAATATCCAAAATAATGGCAATTAACTTCTTTTTTCTTGTTATCAATATCTTAAAGGAACCCTAGCTTTTGGCCCTTTTTTACACTCCTTCCCTACTGATGAACACTTTACTGCATTCTTCCACAGTGAAGAAAACCTGTTTTGGTTCTCCAGGCTCTGCTACACTCTGAAAAAGAGACTGTAGTGAAATCCAGTGCTCCAAGTATTACCTCACCTGATTTTGGAAGGAAGAATTACATGCACAGTCCTACTCTTTTTCCTGAAAACCTAAATTTTCCAATTTCTGAACAATTTCCAAAAGTAAATTCTACATATGAAATAATTTTCTTCTTTGGCTCTAGATATATCATCTACAAAAATCATCCACCTGTATGAAAAGGTAACATTTACCAAAATTGATTCTTGTGCCAAAAGCTTTAATAACAGAGACTGAGGCAATCTTCTGCAGATGTAGGAACTCAACTACAGCCTACTTCAGAAAAAAAATCCCATGCTGCACACACTATATATCAGTGTATGCACATATATATTTATATAAGTGTATCTATATATATCTCAGAGAACTTTTCACTAGCTGGTAAACTCCGTAATGGTATTTATATGTGAGCATGGCTTAATTAGCTACATAATGAAAAGAGCAATGAAAATGCTAAAGGAGGTTAGGAAGAGCTGAGCTGCAAGAGGAAACTGGATCTTGACACATCTCGGGAATACTGAAGTTGTATAAGAAGGTCAAATTCTCACCTCACATTGATAAATAGACCATTACATAAAAGATTATGTGCGTGGTCGTTATTAGACAGACTTGCAAGTTCACTGAAGAAGACAAGAATGATGAATAGTTCCTTGAACAGCACGAATAGTTCCGGATCAGCAGCAGTGCTCCGCGCAGAGGTGGTTCAGATCTGCAGTTCAGCTGGTGTTGCACAAAACAACCGCCACCCTTTTAAGCCATTGTGGTGGAAGAATGTTTTCCATAGTGACAGATGTGGGTGTCGGAGAAGGTGCCCCGAAGCACAAAATATTGTCTGTGACAAGCATGAGGGAAAACAATATCATCTTCTAGGTCAAACTGGTGGTTCCTAGCATGTGCTGAACGTGGAGGGAGCAGTTGATGAGCGAAGATCCTGACTGCCTAAAGCTGCAGCTCCCAGAGGAGAAGACTGTGCAGCTCAGGAACTGCTCCTGTGAAAGGAGGTTTGTTTGTCTGGAAATGCATTGACAGCAAGCTGAAAATAGCCCCACATTTGTCATGCAAAAAGGTTTAGGGCCATAACAAAATAGGGGAAGAAATTAAGAGAGAAAGTAAAAGGAAGCATAAGCTCAGCCACAGCAGCCAGAAAAAAATCGCCTGGGCTGAAAAGGATGAAAGCAAGAGCAAAACAGCATCAACAGTGCCTGTAGCTACTGATTTAAGAGCACTGCAGGGTGTGAGGGTCTTCCTTACGCGATGCTGAACATTGGACAGCCGTGGTCAGAACTGCTCATACAGGGTCTTGCCTGACCCAAATGTATAGCAACTCTGTGCAAGTCCCCTGTTATCTGACAGTCCACCGGCCGTGCTGGCTGCAGAAGCAAGCGTCCTTGCCTGTGCTGCTGCCCCCACCCTGCAAGCTCTTCTGGATCTGCCTTAAGAAACCGATTAGCTGCTGCGCAGAGATAGAGGTCTGCCAAGCTCTCCTGTACCCTATGCAAAGTATCATAAACTCCTCAGCAATTACCTCTGGTACGTGGAAGAAAAACCACCAAAATCTGAAATTCAGTTGTATATTTGCTAACTAATTGAAATACCCAGGCAGGATGTAGTCTTTCCTTGGATGCATCTTCTTTCTGCCTAGAGATCTCTCATATAAACTGAGATGCACTGGCTAAGATAAACATTTGACTGAGATATAATTCTCTGGCTCCTGAATTGGTCTTTCATCTGGTTCACTATTGTATATTTATTTATATAACACACAGTAGTTGACTTCTAATTAGTTTAGAATCAGAAACAAGTTTCAAAATATCCAAGGTACTGTTGCACTGGAGTCAGGAGTGGTAGCAAGTGCTAGACATAAATCAGTGTCTATGCCTCCGCTGCCTTTCTAAGCTGAGCATTCAAATTTTTTTCCACTACTCCTCAAGACCTAGAAAACACCAATAAACCACTCCTTTATTATGAAGCTCAAGAGGACTTAACAGAAATTAGGCTATTTCTAAAATAATTTAGAAGTTTGACAATCACTTTACAAACGCCAGTGCTAACCTTCCAAGTCCCTAATGCATAACTCAGTAAGCTTCTCTGAGTTTCTTTAAAAAAAAATAAAAATCAAAACACCAAATAAATATGTGTCGATAAAGGCATAGCAACCCCATTTAATTCTGTTCCCCTAGTATGCCAGATGCTAATTAGGAGCTGGCCGTAATCACATAACGTGGATCCAGATTTGCACTTTATCAAAACACAGAAGGCCAAATTCCAGCCCAGGATTTCATTTCAGCCTATCCTAATGGCTGCAAAAAAGCTGCACAGTTGAGACCTGGATCAGATTCAAAACTTTCCCAAAATATATCTGTGTTCATATCCTGATTTTTGATTCCAGCTCATCTCTAATTATAGTTATTACACAGAATGTCAGATCTCAGGTTATGCTCTTTAAAGTTCTCCCTATAAACAATTAATTAGCTTGCTGAAGCCTTTCTATAAATAGCTTGTACATATAAATCATTCTCATCTGCTCAGACAAACAAAATCCCTGCTCCGTTCGTTGCCTTCTGATTTTCTCTAGTGGACTGCAGCTGTAAGGCAGTCAAACACATAATGCTTGGGAAATCAGGTTTTCCCCAGAAAATGTTTGAAAGCAGCATTTCTATCAACGTAATATCTCTGATGGAGAGCTGCCTCCCACACCAGCTGAAACGCCAAACCGTGCATTCCTTGTCTGAGGCATCAGGCTATTATGGGCCAGGATACACAGAGCTGCCAAAACTAATTTTGCTGACAGGTCTTCCAAACTCATCCTGTAGGTGCTGACGTGCAAGATCAGGCCAAAGCTTCCTCCAGCGAGCAGGGAGCTACCTCTCCTCTCCAGATATATACTTGGCTTCCCTACCAAAGGTTTCTACCTCCACAATCCAGCTGCCCAAGTACAGCGTGTAACCACTCCTCTGCCCTGTTAGGGCATAGTCCTGTGACAGCTTCATTTATAGGTGAGCTGGATTTATGCAAAGACATCTTTGGCCATGTGCAAATGGGGGGTAGGCTTGGTATAGGCAGACTGCTATAACAATCAGACCAAAAATTACAGCAGTCATGAATAGACAAAGCGAACATACATGTGAATATGCTAGAACCAGTTACCATAACCGTTCCTCTTTGTGTGCACGCACCTGCCTGCGAGATGTGCGTGCTGACAGCATTGGCTCATCCCTGTGCTGACACCGAGTAAGCAGTATTGGTAAAGCACTTTGGAAGATTGCAAACCAGTGCAGCAAAGCGTTATGACCATTTTGAAATGCTAATTTATATGTTTTCCCCTGCAATCTAGCATACAATCATCACTGCGCCCAGCCGGAGAGAAGAAAGCAGGATTATTGGGCATTTTAATGCTTCACAGCATAATACTGCTATCATAGTGGGAACAGCAAGGCACTGCAGAGATTGCCCTTGTTTTACGGCCTTCAAGCTCAAATGGGAATCACTCGTTACATCCCTCAGACCCAGCAGACAGAGCCCAGCATGAGCAGAGCTTTGCCAGGCTTGCTGCAGCTATGCTGGACAGCACATTTGGGGTTGCACAGCTGTCCAGGAAACAGACTTGGGGGCCCCCGAGTTCTGCTCTCGAGCAGCTTTACTGCTTTCAAATATTACTGTTCATCTCCCTCACATTTAAGATGTCCCTGAGACGAGATTTTCTTCTGCTTTGTTAAATTACTTATCTTTTGACATTTTACATTTTTGTATTTCATTAAGGCCCCCAAAGCAGTAATCTCAGTGAACTTAAAAAACTGTCGTTATTCTATAGGTGAAAACTTATCTTTTGTTTTTCTATTTCATATTACTCAGTAACATGAAACACCAGCTTGTCTTGTTGATGCTTGGCCCCTTTTACTTCAGTTATTTAAATAGTTTAAAGACTCATGGAATAAAGACTCAAAGTCTCCATTATTCCTCATTTACCCATACTGAACTGTTTTAGTCAACAATTGACCTTGCTTCGTTGTTAAGTATCATTGTACCTGGTTGCATTTGCTCTTGGAATTTATTGCTCTTCTTTCATCCACGCTTTTAACCAACACTAATCTACTCTGTTTTTCATTTCCTAGGCATCCCACATAGAGCAGAACCTTATTGATATTCTGGCTTCATATGTTCTAATTTATTTGAGTTTCTCCTAACTATCACTGCAGACAAAGGCAGCTTTATTGTAGAACAACACTAATTGGAAATGGAAAAGTGCTACTTTGTTAGATTGTATTATGAATTCCTCTCCCTCTCTCCCCAAAGCAAAGTTGTTCTATTATGTATTTTGGATTATATGCCCCAGACTAAAACCTGCGCATAATTTGAGCCACACCAAGAGACAGCACAAATCCCAGAGACCAGAAAAGCCACAATTAACAGCTGTTGAATTTGTATCAGCTGGTAACTGAGGTAAACCACATCATTGCCAAAGCATGGTTTATCGTTCAGTGCAGCCACCAAGATCTGAATTAAATGAGACCTTTTTTTTTCCAATTAGCAATGCGGAGGATGTGATGGGCAACCATTCAAGGAATTTTTCTGAGGAGGCATCACGTGGAAGCAAATACATGAACACACACAGCAGGCCAGCTTGCCAGAGCCAGTGGAGAAGTTCAAGCAATTGAGACATTGATCACAACAGGTTAAAAAAAATAAATTAATCCAATTAGGTCCCTGTGTGGGAGAAAAGAGAAGATGAGACCACTGAACCAAGCCTCTGCTCTAGCACAAAAAACACATGGCTCAGCGTGGGAAGGGCTGCTGGTTTCCACGCATCCATCTTCCACCGTGCTAGGAAGGAAGTTGGGATCAAATCCACCCTCCTGCCCTCACACGCTGCTTGCGCAGAATCTGAACTCTGTCAGCCCTGCAGCCTTGGGCTGGGGGAGGAAGCCTTTGATGTTCTACCAGCAGACCACAGCAGAACAGCAAACTTCTAGGGAAATGTTTCTTTATCAATAAATGTCAGCTCACTATTACAGCTGACATTATATCAGCATCGTTATTAGACAAGTATAAATTCTAGTGAAATTCAGATTTAGGGAGAAGTCTGATTTTTTTCCTTTCAGAAACTTTTTTATTTTTAAAGAAATAACTTAATGTTTCATTATATTTTTAATTAAGAGTTCAACAGTAATCCGTGTGTAATTACTTTGATCTATATTTTTCTATGGGTTTTTTTTCTAAAATATGGGTCTAGAAAAAAAAAAACCAAATTCATTTTCTTTGCTTTCTTTCTTACAAGGAAAAATTCCCATGTAGCTCTAATTGATGTTTATCTTCATACATCTCTTATCACCACCAGCCTTCAGGCAAATCATGTTCCAGCCGAAGGTGAAGTGGTGTCTATCAGTATGTCACACTGAGGATTTTCTGGGTACGTATAGCACCAATCTAATCCTGCTCTATTACATCTTCCTACTGTAACAACTAAAAAAGAAATGGTAAATAGGAATGAAATATCCAGCTAACACAATTTAGGATGCAATGGTCATGCATAACTGCACCATTTGTTCTAGTTTTTTTTGCAATTCTTCAATTTTTTTCTTTTTTATTCCTCATCTTACCAAATGAAATTATATGACCCCATGGACTCTCCTTGCAGTACTAAAGATCTGCCTGGAAGACCTGTGAGGACACTATCTTGTTACCTTTTCATACAAAGCTTAGTAACTATTTAATCCTGTCACAACAATGCTAACATAATAAAACATGAAAATGAACTATAATAGCATTACTGCTATTGGGTTCCCCTTGCTCACGATCTGTATTGCATTTTTTGCAACTGCATAGTCATCCATTTTTATTAATAAAGGTAAATTTAGAAATCAATGTTCCCCCATATTAAAATCCTTCATTTGTAAATAGGTCTATTTTCACCAGTCTTTTTTTTCCTCTACTATATTCCTAAACATTTTTCCAATGTTAAAATATTTTTCTTTAGAAATAGTTTGACATTTTCTTTGCTATGTAATAAATCAAGAGACTTAAAGCCCAAAGAATTCTTTAATGACTGTTTATGTCTGAGGGAAACTAGTGTTAAAGTGCAATTTTTCAAGTAAGCAACATGCTAACGCTCAGTAAAGTGATACAAATTATTCTGGATAGGAGTAACTGAGCTGGGTAATTCATCTAACCTACCTGACCTGACAACTCCTTTCATTATTTTAGAACAGTAATTGAGATGCCAGAATGTGTGATGATGATGACATAAGACGACAATATTGGTCCACTTCAACCAGCCTCCACGTCTACATCAATGAGTGATACCACAGGCTCACAGCTTACCCACAGACAAGGTCCAAAATGGTTATCTTCTCCTGCCTTTCTTTTCAGAGGATGAGACAACTCCAGGGATTAATGTACGAATTAACTTGAACTCCTTTTCTTCTTGTCATAAGCAATGGAGTGCTCCAAGAACAAGCCTGAAATTGGCTAAGGGCCATATGGCACCACTCGCCCTTCCCTGCCCCCTGATTTGTTTCAGTGGTGAGAGGAGCGCTTCCTCACTCCAACTTTCCTACCAGCTCTTTCCCCTTTGCAGACTAGGCCACCTGCTCCTGTTGACAGCCAGGGAAGTGAAGACAAGGTTCTTCCTATTTTCTTGAATTCACTTACGTATCAAGGGGAAAAAGTGACAAACATTTAGGCTGGGTTTTAGGTCATCTTCCATCCTCTTCACTGCCTGCATATTCTTGCCTTATGGTTCTGCAGATTCCTTAAAACAGCTGAGAAGAGTGACTTCTGCTTTACAGACTTAAAGTCCACCCCTCCTAATGACCACCTTCATCAGCCTTCATACAGCTAGAAATCAGGTTAGAGTTTTTGGTTCTCCACCTTTGTCTAACCAAATATTCGCTTCCATTTAAATGTGCACTTATTCCTTGCCTTAACAGGGTTTTTTTTTCTCCTAGGTTCACTTCTTGTTGCAAAATCACCTCCTGTGTTTTCAGGTGGAGAGCCACAGTCAGGGCTACAACCAAAAGGATGCTCAGAGCATATAATATAACACGAGGATGTATAAATAATGTATTATTTGAAACAGAATTAAAGCTGTATGTAGAGACACATCAAGCAAGCAGTCACAGTTGTGAATTGAAAAAACAGGGGGAAAGCCATAGCTGCAGATAATACACTGAGTATGCTGGAGGGCCTACAGATATTTCAAAGATAGTTTAAAAAAAAAATTTACACTTCAACATCTCTAGATCTAAGACACTCCCAAAGATATTTACACCAAGCAGAGCATAAAAAGAAGCACTTCAGCATAAAAATGAAACTATTTAGCACTGCTGTCCTGGAGAACTTGAGTATCTCCGGCAGCTCACATTTTCCTCCAGAGCATCACACAGCTGTGGACACGAGAAACAAAATCTAGAGCAAGGCTTGCAACTGATATGAAAATATTATGGAGGTAATGAGGATCTCTACTATAGATATCTACCCTGGAGAATCCATCTGATCTGCCTCTGCTTACTGTAAATTCCTAGCAGTGCCACAGAGTGAAATACAGCCACAGATATTCAGAATAAACACACTCAACAGTGAAAAGTCTATTTCAAAGAGGAGATACTGAGATTCAGTGTTTCTGTAGCTATAAACACCTTTAATTAGAGAGCCTATTTCACTTACTGCAAATTCAGAAAATTACACACTGGCTTCAAGCTAGTTTGATTTTCCCCTCTCATAAGACAGTAGGAGCTACACATAAAATGACAAAAACTGTATCAGCGTGTTTTGCTAGAATGAGAATCACACTCTTCACAGTAAGGTGCGATTCTGGAAATATTTTCCTACAGAGGGGTTTGAGTGCTAAAGGGAAGTGAAAAGTTACTAGCAGCAAACTCAAGCTATTCTCTTTACCATCAGAAGTCCAGGAGCCTGAACTGATGCAAAGGAGCCGAGCTCCAGCAAAGCTAAAAGACAATTCCCCGGTGGGTGCTTCAGTGGGCAGCAGCTCTGGGTTGTAGCACTCAGTGGCTGGCTGGGAGGCAGATAAGCACAAGGGTGTCATCCTACTTCTAGAGTTAGTGGGATAGAGCGATTCTTTCAATACCGTGTGTCATCAAGATTCATTAAATCAGTGATAAAAGAACTTTGTGATTAATATATCTGATCACATATCATACTGCCTGACTGCTCCCTGCTTTTTCCCCTCACTAGTATGTAGATTAATTTATACGAGGAACATCCTACTCCATTTCCCTGAGGAAATAAGCAAAGAAGAAAATTATGTGCTAGATACATTCACTGCCTGAAGTATTCCTTTTACCCCATTAGAAAAAAAATTAATTCAACTGGCCACAGAACTGCTCCTTGTTCCAGAAGACCCAACACACCTAAAACCACCTCTGCTTCCAACAGGTTTCATTGGTCAGTTTTCTGTTTGCATCCTTTTTTTTAAAGGCAAAAACATGTAGAGAACACTCATCTTCACTGCCTTAAGGCTCGAGTTCCAAAATTACATCACGACCATCACTATTTATATCTGAATGAAGTAAAGGTGACTAGAGATATATGCCACAGAAATGCACATCCAAATTATATCAGGTCAATAGAGGGAGATGACTTTGCCAAAGTCCCATCATAAAGTCATGATTAAAAAAAAAAAAAGAAAAGAAAAAAAACCACCAAAAAACCCCACCTAACCACCCCTCTCCCTCCACCCCCCCAGCCCCCCAAAAAACCCAAAACACATCCATCCATCCATCCATCCGTCTATGTTTACAGACCTCTAATGTATTAGGCTAAATGAGGGAAGGGGACCTCTTGTTTTTCTTATAATTTGGAAAGAGAAAAAAAGAATCCTACACTATCACTTGATTTCCACCATATAGGATAAATATTTGACGCACCCATTGCTGGAATTGCTCTCTGAAAAGGACACTAAGTTCTTCAGCTTTGACAGGCAAAGTCAGTGATGGGCATTTCAAAAAAAAAAAAAAAAAAAAAAAAAGGCTGGAAAGAATATAAAACCCAAACAATAAACCTTTCACTTAACACACAGTAAAGCCCTTTCTCTTCATCAGGGTGATGCCAGGTATATTCACTGTCTCCCCAGAAGCTTTAGATGATAACATGAAGGAAAAGATGAGAACTTAATCGATTCCTCACTAGGGCAATTTTTAGCACTAACATCTCTCTACCAAGATCCTCTCAGTTCCTTCCAGGCTGACACAGGTGATTTGCACTGGATTAAAGCATTGGTTTCTTTCTGTGAAGATGACACACTGACATCCCTGGCTTAAATCAGACCTTTGGAGTTTTGAACAAAAATCCCTCCTCCCATTCCATCCATTTTTGTCTTGAGTACAGAACAAAACATAAAATCCCTCCTCCCATTCCATCCATTTTTTTCTGAGTACAGAACAAAACACGTGTTGCTACAATATGCAACAAGATGTCCACAAAACAGTAATGGGGACGTGTAACTCTGTGGTATAATTTCTGAATGCCAGCAAATTGTGTTGCTACAATATGCAACAAGATGTCCATAAAACAGTAATGGGGACGTGTAACTCTATGGTATAATTTCTGAATGCCAGCAAATCAGAGTTGACCAGACAATGACAATTCCATTTTGTGAGAACTTTCAACATAACCACAGTAAAACGTGGAAAATATTTTCCAAATGTTTTCTGTTTTGCATTGGAACGAAACCAAACCCATTTCAAAATCTTGCCATGAAAACAAAACCAGGCAATAATGTCCACTTTTTCTGAGCTTTTCCATTTGGAAAGATGATGCAAGAGTGTTTTAGCAGTTATGAAGCAGTATGGAAAATGTTTCTCATCCCAAATCAATGTAGTAGTAAGTCAGCTTCCCCAAGCCCTCTTTTACTCCTTATCAGTGAATCACTGAAACACTTAAGTCTCCACAAAATCTTATAGCTTCATGGAAAGCCTGTTTGGCACATGGAAGCTCTCTGGTTTAGCCAGCACTAGTAAAAACCCATACTTCCACTCTTCCAGAAATTTAAGGAAATTGTTCTTACAAAAATGAATAACGAACATAAGCAGAGTTACCTGTGTGTAGAAGCAACACTGGGCTAAATTCTTCCCTGGAACTTTATGCTGCTGCAATAATTCTGTCTTAAGTACAAATGACTGCACTGCTTTCAAAGAACTAGCTGTAAATGCTATTTGCTGGAGGAGAAGATAAGTGCTAGCAGCTATAATTCAAAAGCAACAAAAGCTGCACACATTCCCTAGCAACACAACAAACGTGAGACAGACCTACACTAACAGCAACAGAGAGCTGGAATAGTTCAAATTGCTTATTCCTCCGAGAGCAGAAAGAAGAGAAAAAAAATGTGGTAGCTCTTCAATGAAACAGGCTGAGCAATCATGTTAGGGAATGCTTTTGTTTTTACTATGTTGGTTGGGCTGTGGACAGGGGATTATATACAATAAAATTTCTGCAGCTCGTAATGGGACATTTAAACAGGGATGTTTGAGATGTGATGTAATTTGCTCTACACAGCCTCAGTGAGAGTCCCACAACCAGCTTGGAGCATCACATCTCAGCAAATATGCAGAGCAGTTTGGGAGGATGCCAGCGCAGAGCAGTAAGGATGAACTTGACTCTGGAAATCTTTCTCCCTGAGGCAAGAGAGAAAGAATTCAAAATGTGCTAGGTCTATAAAAAACACCATTGGAAAATCCTGGAAATAGAAGGCCTGAGTAAGAGTTTTATCTTGATTCTGTCTGTCAGTGACCCAAGCCACTGCTTGACTATACTCAGCAGTCTGGAAGACAAAACTATTGAATATTTATGAGAGGGTTTTATCCCTGTAGATCTGAATTTTGCCAATGAAGTCAGTCTTGACAGTAAAGTTCCCCTCTTGACATCTATCTCGGTGGATCAGAGGTTTCACATTTTAAAGCTTTTTGCCCAGATCTGAGAAATATCTTACGTAACACAGGCAACAATAGGTCATCCTTTCAAATTGTGAACCTGAGATTTCCAGAGTTCCACTAAATATATGGTCCCTTTCCTCAAACTCAGTATCTTAGACACATCCCTGCAGAAATATTCTTAATGCTCTAATTCACAAGAATTTAACTTTCATTAAACTGGTTCTAGAAATGAAAGACAGAAGACTGAATGGATTTAAACATACTCTGCTGAGATGAATACCAAAAGTCAAACTCCCATCGTTCTGGAAAACTGCCTTTGAACAAAATTTGTATGGAGCCCATGGAAGTGCCAGTATAAACAGTTCTTCTAAAAAAGTCCAACATGATTGAATGTGGCATCTTTTAGATAGATTTCCTTAATCATACTGCACTATAGTGACAAGAAATAGTTTTGCATGCTAAATATTATGGCTGCATTCAACAACTCATAATACACAGCAAATCAAAGATACTTTATTGACTTGAATTAGCCACAGTTGAAGAGGAGTACAAAAACCCACAAGCGCAGGAAGTAAGAAGAAACACGGGGCCAAGGGAAAGGAATCTGAAATCTTGTGCAGAAGTTCATTCAAGTCACAAAGTAAGTTTTAGTTTACCACAGTTATATGCATACATAAAGGATTATTAAAGCAATATTGCAAACCTGAGAAACTCCCCTCTCCCTGTCTCAATACCCTTCCCATGTACAGCTGAGCAGGGCTTTCCCCCACAAACCCTTTCCAAGAGCAGTGATTGATGTTGCTGTGGTCGGGGAGGTCCTTGTTCTCTTGTTCAGTTATCCTCTGCACTTAACTAAGGACCTTACATTTAAGCAATTGCTTAAAACAAATCACATTTGCTGAAACAGAAGCATCAAGGTGATGAAAAAACCCACATATTTTCAAGCTTAGACATCCAGGCCAAATCTCAGCTACTGCAGTCTTTCACCTTTTATAGCTTAAGGACAATTTCCTCCTCACTGATGGACTATGCTGCTCAGAGCTCTCCCTGCCACACTTGTGCTGAGCCCCATACCGCCTGGACTCCAAACAGAAGGCAGGAGAATGTTTGCATCGAATATCACTACATATTATCTCAGAAAAGATTCTTCCTCAATTCTGCCGCTGGCAATCAGACAACTCTGGAGATAACCCATCACCACAGTTTAGGAGAAACCTGTTATGAAAAGCTGTGGAAAGGTTTTTTCAGTTGGGTGTATTATTGTGCATGTAAGCACAGGAGGACTGTGCTCATTATAATTATTGACTGGAGTGACAATAGAGGAACTGTTCTTCATATTAACCTTCCAGTCTTGGAGGCTACACCAAAAAGTGCCTTAATTTATCTTTTGCTCTACCTCCATATGGTTTCACAGGCTTCGGCAGAACAAGGCTGATTTACACTGCCCAGCACTGGTCCAACACCTGCAGGAAACACTGGTAAGAACTCACAGGTTCTGTCTATACCTGTTCCTCTTCGTAATAAACTAAAATCCTTCTTATTCTGATTTCTAACGCACAGTGTTAAACCTACCTGGGCCGGCAGATAACACTAAAATACAAGAGAGCTGCTGCGGGCTTCCAGCTCACCGTAATCACACTCCTGACTCCCAAAATTATCAACAGGGCTGGGAGGAAAAGAAAACACCGGGGCACAGAGAGTGTGACACAGTGTGCACAGATCTGACTAGAGCACAGAACTGGCAGCACTGGACCGGAGGGAATATCCACACCTCCTCTGCGCAGCCTTGCCTAGGAGAGCTTGGCAGGCTTCAGCTACGATCCTCCCGTAATCTGTAGTGTTACCGAAATATCACCAGAGGATATTTTGCTTTCCTTTCATTGCTGTCCTTTGTGGCACAGCTCAGAAAATATAAATCATAAAGCAGCATGGAAATCACATTTCCTCCCTGCCTCTGGAATGATTTCATCATATCTTTTTCTACTCAGCCTGTGAAACATCTAATGCTCTTCTCTTACTTTCTGTCCCTTTGTGGATTTTAGGTTACGTGTACTACTGACCTGTTTACCGCAAAGTGCCAAAACGAAACATAACATGGTGACAGGTTTAGTAGCCCTTGCCAGTCTGAAGAGGTTAAAAACAAAACAAACCCTGCCACAAAAAAAGAAAAACTACATGGAATTTTTGCACCCCCAGTGCCAATGTTTCAAATATTAAATTCAGCCACTGGCATCAGAAGATGCACAAATTTATTTTTTTTTTATTTTAAAAAAGTTAGCTGTTATTTAACCTACTCAGTTAAGGAGATAGCACTAGTCAAACACAGAATAATCCAAGCTAAGATTAAGATGGAAGTTTCCAGCATGAAAATAAGGGGCATCATCCACTACCCCAGTGCTGTTCTGGCACCTCTGCCCTGTTTGGGTGTGAGTGGCACCCCCTGCTCCCCACCCCTGGTAGTGTCTGCCTGCTTAGTGGCAGGTGACAGAAACACACACATTTAGAAAAACAGTCTCACCGATTTTTGCTGTCACTCAGAACACTAATGTGAGCATTGAAAAGCTGGCCAAAGTAACTCACGTGTGTGATTAGATACAATCTTCACTAACACTAAATAATATTCAATATGAACAAATAAGACTAAGCACTTACAGTGAAGGAGGGGAAATTCAGTAAAATAAATTGATTACAAAATTTAAAGTCTAAGAGTGATTAACAAAAAATCCTGGAGAGGATTAAGGAGCCATTGCAGAAATAAATTTGAGTATCATTAGCCTACTGCCCTCCTTACAGGTGAGGCACTCGCTCCACATTTCTGCATCTTCTAAGAACGACCTTTGCCTTGTCGATTTTCGCTTGCTTAAGCACATCCTGAAACATATTTTGCAAAGTGAATTAATTTTCATTTGCACTTTGCCATTTATTTTCAAATGGGCCAGTGCTCTAACTTGCTTTGTAAAGACTGGCTTCTAAAAAAGAAAGTTCTTGAAGTTCAAGTCATTCAGTGTAATGTCTGTGAAATGTGCATAATGATTGTTATTAGGAGTCATCCTCTAGGGAAAAATACTAAATACATAAAACCACAAGAATCCACAGTAATTCAAAATATAATTTTCTTCCCGGAGAAACTAATTTTATCCACTAAAAGACCATCATAGCGTTAATACTAATGTTTTTGTTGTACGTGACCTAAACAGTTGTTCAGAAAAACCCCAGGCAACTCATTTAAAAGCTCAATTGCTCTCCTTACATCAATATGGAAAAAAAAAAAGGCAAAATCTGGTAGAAAAGCAAGCAGGGAGGGAGATAGAGCTTTATTCTGTGCTCTACCTGCAAACCGAGCTCATGGGGGGTTTATTCACTCTGGAGATGGGTTTCATAGCATCCCCCTTTACCAAGGGTGGAGAGTTTCCCATTCGCTCAGCAAATTGTATGGCAGGTTTCCTACCCCCAGCAGTGCCTACATATTGCATACATCGTGCCAGAGTGCAGTACTCAGCTGGGAAAACGCCAGCCATCCACCTGTACTCTTCCACCTTCTATCATGCTTCCTCCTCCACAATTAATGGAGCTGCAACTTTGCTCGTGACAGAGCGATCTTTACAAAACCCAGCTAACACTTCAGAGAACTCAAAACTTCAGAAACATTTCCCCGGCTTTGCATTAGCACAATGTCAATAGAAGCTTTTACCTTCCATTTACATGCTCATCAGATGCTACGACTTAAGGAAGGTTTTAGCAGTTACTTCTTAATAAGCAAAACACTCGCATTGCTTAGCAAGCACACTACTGCTTTGCTTGATGCAAAGTGACTCCTAAAAGCCATAGCTGGAGAGGCAGAGCCAGGGATGTCCAGTGCCTCATTTTTTAAGTACAGGCTGTAAGGTTTCCTTTGCATATACATGTCTGTACCTCTGTGCCTGCACAGAGGAAAACAAAATAGACACTTTCTCAGGCAGGAAAGTCAACTATGACTTATCTCCTCACGCCACTGAGAGGACGTGGAATAGCAAGTCCCCACAATTACACCCCCCATTTCCTGAGCAGTGAGCGCTGCACTGGTTGCAGAGAGCAGCGCAGTTGAACTCTCACGTGTTAGAGACTTCAGTGGATACACACAGAGCCCATCGTTTATGACACACCCCCCATTTCCTGAGCAGTGAGCGCTGCACTGGTTGCAGAGAGCAGCGCAGTTGAACTCTCACGTTAGAGACTTCAGTGGATACACAGAGCCCATCATTTATGACACAGCACCTCCTTTGCCTCCAACGGTGCTCTGTGCTTGCAGGAACAGACAATCGCACCTGCACGTTTGCACACCTTCAGAGGCTTCCCAACCTGATCTACGGCTCCTCTCACACCGCTGCAGTTCTCCATGGGCACAACTGCAAGCTCCTTTAACTGAGCCTAGAACTCTGCAAACCTAATGGCATGTGCCAAACGGCTTTCTCTCCTTGCACAAGTCCAGCAGCCCCTAGCACCTCCATCCTAGCCCTGTCTGGATCGAGGGGTGACATGCCAATGGGAGGTACACACATAACCAGGGATCTTCTGGGCCTACAGCGTTACTCCCAAGAAGTAACTGGGTATGGAGAGCAGAGGCTGAGCCACCAGCCCACGCCTGATCTGCAGTTAGTGTGCCGCTGTCACACAATATCTGCAAGGTGATTAAAGGTGACTGACCCCTCAGTGAAAGAGGAAGAGCTCTCCCAGGTAAGTAACACACAGATGGAGAGCTCAGCTGGAGCTGTAAACACGCAGAAAGATCTCAACTTTACTCAGCCTGGGAAAATTTCATCACATAACCATATTTTCAGTATAAGTATATAGTAGTGGAGGAGTATCATTCTTGCACTCACCTTAGGCTAGCATTATTTCCATTATAAATATATAAAGCATATATGCAGTTTTCTCTTTACCTTGTATCCATTTGAAAAATAAAGCTGGCATTTTTGTTATTTTATGGATTTTTAAGAGCTAGAATGAGCAGCGTTTACACGAACTGAATATAAAATCAATTCTATCTTGATTACATTTGACTTCAATGAGTACTAAGTGATGCTTCTTCCATTTAATCAGGGAACAGCGTCGTAGCTACACTATTTGCATTTTAATAAAAATTCTCTGAAGTTCCAACCAAAAAAAGCAGCAGCACAACTATGTGCCTAGAAATTAGGGATTCACCTTTCATGATGAATAGTAGCATTTAACTTGTTTTGATGTTATTTTGCTCTTAATCTTAAGACTTATTAAATAAATAGAACCAGGTTGAAAAATTGCAAGGTTTATACATTCTTTCAAAACAATTTTGAAATCCTCCATATGCAGAGGTCTCCTGTCTTTTCTTAGTGTGTTCACACCTACCTGTGTGTGTTTACACACATACAAGCACGCACTACCATATGCACATCTCAACACATTTTGCTGCAGGCAGCAGCGAAGGTCCCTGAAGGACCAAATACAATCCCTTAAAACTGCATAATATTTCAGCTGCTGGAAAAGTAATACAGGGCATCATTACCCCGTAACATTAATAAAGGATGAAGTATGAATTCATAGAAGGTAGTGTCAGACTTATTACGCTTGTTGTGAAGTAAAATACTTTTTTTTTTTTTCACAGTGTCTAAAAGTTCTAAAGTGGGCCAAAACTAATCCTGATATAATTCCATTAGTTTTAATGGAATTCTGCCAGGGGTGAATTTATAGCAGCAACTAAGATTATATCATTCTCTGTCTTATGCAGTAGTTGTATTCTGAGCAGTCAAAAAGAAACAGCAATGAGAGCAAAAACAGCAATGACTTTCAGTTTCAATGGGTCTTTCCCAAATTACCTTTTGAATTACAAAGTCACGTTAAAACTGAAAAATGGAAAATTTATATTACACTGCCCTTTAGCAATCTACAGGTTCACTAGCAAAGCATCCAAAATTTGTATCATGATGATTACAGTTCAGTCTCTTTGAAAAAAGAAGGGGCAAGGTGCTGATTTCTGGTTGAAAAGGTCCACAAAGACAAAACACAGCGAGGGGCTGAGCGATGGATCTGTGTAACAGGTGACTGCGTGATTCCCGGTGCAATGGAGCTGAGATGTGGAAGGCTATTTAAGGGCTCAGAGTGCCCATTTCCATTACATTAGCATTCGGTTCCCCCAGGTAGCTTTGAAAATTTCAGCGTAGGTGTATACATAAGCTACATTATTACTAAATCCTGAAACAGTTCAAGGAACATTAAATTTTATGTGCCATGTTCTCAGCTGATGTTACTCAACAAAGCCCTGCTAAGATCATTAAAGTACTGGTGATGGCTATCAAAGGATCTGACCTGGAGCCTTTGCCTGTTACTGGTTTTTTTGACTAGTTTGGTTTTTTTGACTATTTGGATCAATAGCTTCATTACCAATCCTGATCATTTGTAGATTCTTCACAACAACTGCAAATTAATTAGAGGTTGCAGGAGTCCAGTTGTGTCACTCGCATGTCACAGAATTACTGACCTGCAGCTTCACAGGAGCACTGCCAGCAGAAGTTGTTAACACTTCAGCATGGTGGACTTCCTCCAGAACAGAGCTGCAAATACCGAAATCTCTTGAACCTTAACAGAATGAGAGTTAAAAGCTTGCAAGTCTCCTTTCTGCTTTGTATTTCCATGGCTTGCTACCAGGCAAAGGACAGCAGCCCCACCAGTCTTACAGTTCTGGGGTGCCATTCACACTGTCACATTTGTCTCCAAGCCTTTACTACAAAACTGGGCTGGGAGCAGAGCTGTGGTGGCCTAATCTTGTCCCCTCGTGTATACGGAGGCGTGACTTTGTTGGAAGGCAGCAACCAAAAGCACAACCCTTTACAGCAGATAGTGAGGTGGAGAGGTGGTGGGTAGCATCTTTGAACTGCCCCTTTTCAATACTACAGAGTAGAGGCAGAATACATTCCCTAACACATTTTGACCTCCCCAACCCAGACGCATCTCTCCCCCCTGCACAATGGCTGCAAACAATCTGCTCCAAAGATCTACAGAGCACACCAACAGCAGGGAGAGAGCACGTGTCTGCAAAAAGCTTTGTTCAAACGCACTTCAAATCAAAGGCAGGAACGCTGCTGAGGAGAGGAGTCAAAAGAAGAGGTCAGAGCTGAGAGTTTCTTCTCAGTCTTAACTTCTTCCTTGGCTGACAGCTGTGATTTAGTATTATTGTTACCAATAAAACATAAACAACTGTCACAGAAAATTAGCATTTTGCCTCTATGGAAATTTAAACAACACGTAACATTTTATAGTACTAATCCTTCCTCATTGATACTGTCTTGGGAAAGCATGTTTGCTTTGAAAAAATGTTTCTGGCATTGAAATTAGACAGGACCCTAAACATCATTGATAATCCAACTATTTTTACATAAGCTTTGTTTCACTGGTTAATGATTTATGATTTTTTTATGATTATGACTTCTGTTTAAGACAGTGGTATTTAATTTAATAAGCAAGTTCAAGCTCCAAAACTTCTCTTTTTAATTAAACATCACAGAAAGCCTGTAAAAAATTACTCACTTCAGCACTAAAAGGAATTCTGGAGCAACTAAAAGTGTGCAAAAAAATTTAAGGCATTTAGTCATAAGCTGAGCAATTTAAAAACAAAATAAATCTAAGTAACTTGCATAACTTCCAAATGTGACCAGTATAAAAGATTGACTCCTGTCACAAACTGACATTAGGAAGCAGAAGGTTCCTGATCTGAGGCAGCTATCCCATCTCACAGCAGTTGAGGATCCAGCCCTGTTAATACTGACCCCGATTCATATGCAGCTCTTCAGCCCACACTGATTTCAGTTATACCACTTAAAGCTGACAGACATCTGGAGATGATTTTTACAGCAGTGATAATATGGGATCAATCAGTCTATTTCCCCTGATACAGTTGTTTCCTGGAAATTCAGGAAACAGCCTTAGAAAAAACCCCAACAAGAAACAAAATGTGCATTTGCCCTGACAGCGTAAGGCACGAGGTGTAACGCAGATGCATCCCCAACACAGTGGCTCACATAACATATTCTGCTCAATGCCTATAGGCAGTAACGTTTATAGTCTTCCCTTATTGCATCCGCACATGGAACAGATTATTTTTTCCTTAATTTTTTGTATTACTATTATTCCTTCCTACCTTTGTTTCTTAGCATCTCCTACATAACCAAAGTTAGAATTTCACTTTACTCCGTTCATTTGGCACGTCAAAGCTCATAAAGAATCCCAGACACTCTGGCTGGGAAGGATGAAACTGTGATTGACTGTCACTTCCCTAGAAGTGCTGGGGAACGCTGCAGAGCTTCTCTGAGCCATGAACATGCACTTCGCCTCAAAGAGGTGTGACACATCCTTGGAATACCTTCCAGAAACCTTCTGGATAGGGGATATCCCCAGATGTCCCCAGGGCAGGAGCTTTACAAACTCATTACAGCATTCCAGAGGACCAAAGCAGCTGCTGCAGATGTTAGGGTCAGTCCTATCGTGGGTAGGACTGCCATCACTGGTGTACTTTTCCTCAATCTTCTCTCTTTCTGTGCGTCTCTCCCACAGATGATGTTCGAAGAAAACACGAAGCCATTTTATCTACCATAGAGCTGTGCTCTGCTGAGCCTGCTGATGATGTTAATGACCCTGCTGGCTTCTTACTATTCCACTTCCTTGTGCCCTACATGCAGCATTGCTATGGCAACATGTATCTGATGCTCCACAGCCTTCATTTGGATATAGCATACCTTCTTTGTTTTTACTCTTCTTTCTGAAGCACAGCAAGTTCTTATCAGTCATTTTGGATACCGGTCCTGAAAGGATATACACCAAGAGCAGAAGATATTGAAAGAAGCACTGCCTATCTACACTCTCTCCATTTTTTCCCCAAAACAGGGCTTGACTTGTCTCTGGCTATATCATCTTGGTGAACCACCTGCTCTTCATTGGAATATCTCTCCAATGCACAAGTCCAGTCAGTTGATCACTGAACAAAGCGCGTAAACTCTGCACCAAGAGCTGCCTACACACCATGTCTTGCAACATCACACAGCAAGGCCTTTCTTCCCCTGCACGCATAAAGCCCATAATCATGCCTGAAATAAATGCCCTCAGCTGAGTTTTAGCTTGTGCATTCAGAAGAAATGTTAATCAAATTAATAAAAGTAAATTAACTTCAAGTTAAGGTCACTGCTTCTGATTTTTTCAGTAGTGTTTTTAAAGCACTGTCTGATAATTGGATATTGATTTCAATGACCTACAAATTGACCCATCCAGTGGTCTTGCCTCCTTCTTGATTCTCCTCCATTAAGGCCTTGATAATGACAGTTTAAATTATTTCGGAACATTCCTATTTCAGAAGGAAGAAGAATCACAGGCTTTACTGAGCCCTTCTTTCACCGCAGACCAAATCAAAAGGATATAATTACTTCCATGCTGACCAACACCATAATGGATTTTACTTTAGTTCCTACCATGAAACACTTCACTGTAATTAACAGCCCAGCAACTGATGGTATGAAGAACATGATTCATTGCTGTACAATCAAATCACTATTTTATACATCTGTTCCCACTTAACTCCATGGCAGTACCATAATCTCAAAATGAGCTACAATCTCCTTAATCCAGACAGGTTGACCAGTGGTGATGCTGAAAGCTCCCAAAAGCTGGGTGGAGACTCCTCCATGCTTCAGAGGCTGTTACATGCACCCAGACCCACACAACTACAGCAAGTTTTCATATTCTCTTATTTCCACAGTGTTTTCACCAGTCAGAGCAAGACAGAGGAGACATGATCTTACTATGCTAAGAAAGCCCTAGGAGTTGTTGCTTGTGAAGAGGAATTTGGTACCCAAACAGCAAGGGCCTTACTAATGCACAGCAGGATTCCCTGCCTTTCACTTACATGACACTGGACCCTAGTACTGAGCAGAATTAAGCCTGAAATATGAAGGGATATTACCAAACAATGTGTCTTGAAAGTCTCAATTTGGTAACTTCTGTCATCTTTCTGACTGCTACAGCTACACTGTATTTTTCCCATTTTGCTTTCCTTTTTATGATTATATCCTCAAACACCTCCACTGTTTCACCTCTGAATGCCAGCTCTAATGCGTGTCTACCACCGCTCTGAGACACTTATTTAGAATTAGAGAACTGTGGGAGAGTAAGGGACAAATAACCACTTGGCTCACTCCCTGTACTGAAGAGGGGTAAATATCCTAGACACTCTTTTTTTTTTTCCCTTGCTCTGATAGTATTCTAAACCAAAAGAGACAAAACTGACAAGGTAGCTTTTCCCACCCTCTCCTCCCATGCGCACACTGTATCAGTTAAGCCCCTTTTGAGTTCACTGCGTTTGTACCAATTAGATCCCAATATTAACAGACTTTTGGCCAGAAAAAGGCAGCAAGGTCAAAAAATGAAGCCTACAAAGAGAATCAGAGGGATGTGTACATGAAGAGAGCAAGAGCTACAAAACACCCAGGAAACGAGCAGACAAGAAGGACACTCACTGTAGCGCATACAAGAAGTCCAAGATCAGTTACAATAGTAGTAAGTTTTCCTACTGGACTCCCAAGAACTAAGGTTAGTTTGATAGTCCTTAATTACTGTGCAGAAACAGACCATAAACAGTTCTTCCCTACTCACCACCACTTCCATTCCACAACTCAAGCTATCCAAGCAAGGCAACGTATCTCCTCTGCTAGCCCTGGTAAGGAGCTCCTCTGGACCCTGAAGGCCATCACCCAGCAGAGGTTTCCCTACAAGTAAATTGAGCACTTACACAAATTCTCCAGAGAGAAGGGCCACTAGATCAAGCCACAGTAGGAGGCACTGCTTTCCCCAGCTATTTGTGTTTCTGAAAGCACTCTACATGCTTACATGCTGAAAGCAAAAAGTACAACCTGTGCAGACATAGCAGGATCAGGCATACAGTTTTCACACTGTTACCCTATATTGACCATGCCAACCCCTACAGACTTGTATAGACACAAGGCTACCTTTCTAGCTGTAGCACTAAGAAACAAAATGCGTTAATTCCCCAAAATTTTTGTTCCTTACCTCACTCTTCACAAACCAATTATTTTAAATTATATGTTATCTATATAAACATATTAAAACTCCAACTTCCATTACAAATCCTATTCTTGCAGGATATTTATAATTTAAAGAATATAAATCCCTGAAATCAGGTTCACTATAATCCCCCTGACAAGCCTAATTTGGAGCAGCAGAGAACAGTGCTGTAACAGTGATATGAAGCCATTAGGCAGCAGAGGGACCTCTGCAGCGCAAGGTAATTGCAATGTTTACTCGAGCCATCCTGCTGCAGAGAGGTGGACGGCTCAGGGCAGTGCCAGGAACACACCATTAAATGCACATTGTTAATCTCACTTCAATATGCTGGGACTGCAGGCTTCGTCTTGTTCCCACAAACACACACAGCTTTAGCACACCCGTACTCTACGCAGGGTAGGATGTGACAATAATGGCCTGTGTGTCTGGACGCCACTTATGCACATTTTTAATTATAAGCACATAAGAAACCCCTTTGTAACAGACAGGGCTCACCTCAGTATGTACGAGAGACAGGGCTGGGAGGCACAAAACCTTACAAGTCTGGCTTTGCCATATTACATCTCTCTCCCTGGTCTTTAAAACAGGGACAACGTTGCTCAGACCGAGATCATGTCATTCACAGCAGACAGCTTTGGGCATCAGCACAGTCACCTGTCTCCATGGGTACCCCAGACACTCAGAGGAAATCCAGACCCTCTAGAGGATAATTCAGAGGAAGAGCCTGGCTTGTAATGCCAAGAACCTGGCTTTTAACTACCAAGAGCTCAGGGGACCAGCATCCTGGTGCAGGTCACCCAGCAGGGTGCCACAATGCATCTCATTCCTTGCAAGTAACAGGCTGCATTTGACAAGCAACGCATCAGTTAGTACCATGTTACCAGGTTAGCAACACGTCACTGGGGAAATGAGCAGGGACGTCAGTTAGTACCATGTTACCAGGTTAGCAACACGTCATGGGGAAATGAGCAGGGACGTCTCTTTAATTACCATCACTGAAGCGTGCATTATGTTTGCCAGTTGGTTCCAATGTGTGAAGCAACCCGTAGAGTTCAGCACAGTTAGAGACAGACACTTTCACTTGTACGGTTGTGCAGTTCCAGTTGCCACGTGCTTCAGTCACACATAGCATATCTATGGCAGACAAATGTAATTTTGATCATTTCAAGAGATCATTTGCCAAGTCTGCATGTACACTCTATCAGCACATACACATGAGGGACAGAGCAGTTATTCCAAGCTCTTTGTTATTTTTCTGGAAAAATTTAAGGATCTTTCTTACAGACTGCCCAGTCCCTGATCTTCTGTTGCACCGAGTTAACGCGATATTTGCATTTCTAAATGGCTACACTTGAACTGTATCTAGGATTAAATATTTTCATATGTTTTTGTCCCAGTTTGTTTGATTTTCCTTTGAGTAAGCTTGTTACATCAACATATTGCAAAATGTTGTGTCTACACTGGTTATTTGGGGGACGAGAGAGGGGGAGTGGAAGACCGGGGACAATACATGGCCAAAAAACAAACAAAAACTTTCTGCAGCTAACAGCAAAGATATTTCCCAGAGAAAACCCAATTTCAGACCAGCTCAAATCTGAAGCAAGGTTTACTAACTCACACTAGAGTTTTACTTCCAGACTGGAAATAGGAACAAGCATCAGACTCAAAAATTTCCTGGCAGTGGGAGATGTTCTGTTGCTGGTTCATTTTGTTCCGGGAAAGTGTTACAAACCTGTTAGGCAGCAAAGAACAAAAAGTGCATCAGGGCTGGTCTCTGGAGGACCACACTTTGTGGGGACAGCCAAGCTTAAAGCAAGGTTCAAGAAAAACGCTATTACACAGCCACAGTATTTTGTTCACAAAGAAAAACTGCTGAAGAAAATGCAACTCCTAAAAGCATTCTGATTAAGTGAATGGATGGCCCCAGACACATTTGCATTATAAACATTAATTGCACATTAGCTCAACTAATTAAAAAATAAATACTGTACATGGCAGGAAGCTCCTTCTTAAAGAAACTTCTGCCTTGGGAAATGAGCCAGTTGGTTTTTTTTTTTTTTTCTAAAAAAACCCAAACCAAACAAAACCACCAACCAAAACCAAAACCAGAAACACAAACCCTGTAGTGTCAGTGCAATGCCTGTTTCAGCGAGGGAGACTGAAAACACCGCGGAGCGGATAGCACTGCTGTGCCAACTGCGCAAAGCCAAAGCAGCAGCAAACACCAGGAAACACTTAATGAAAGGATCTCTTAATTCCCAACTAAACTGCCCAACCCAGCTAAAAGCTTCAGATACCATGAGTGAAACAACATGAAAACACAAAATAATTCACTTCTGGAATTTGGCAGAGGGTTGAAGCACAGGCTTTGGGGAGCCAGCGGCAGGGAGAATGTTGCTCTTTTCCAGGCGCCTGCACTACAGAAGTGCTGGAAAGCTCTGGGGCAAGGAGCTGCCTCAGAGCTGGGTTGTAGCCAAACTCTCTTTCAGTTTTCCCTCAGACCCACACTGCTGCCAGCCTCGAGATATCTCCCCAGCAGGGCCCAGCCCTATCACTGCAGGTTTATCAGCACGCTCAGAACTTGCTTAGGCTCTTCTGCAGTACACTTAGTTGCAGAAGAATGTTGGATGCCCTTCTGGATCCCTTGTAAGTGGTTTCCAAGGAACAGAGCAAGAATGGGAGATATTCATGCTCTTACAGCTCAGTTGAGGAAAAGACAGAAGGATTGTCATGACCTAGCCTGACTTTGGGAGACAGTTGTGGTGGTGATAAGCACTGTGAGGCTGAAAGATGCAATAAAAAATAAACCAACCAAGCGAACAAAAAAACCCCACACACCCTGCAGCACCTTACCAGAGTGAAGCCCACCTGGCAGGAGCCACGCTAGTGCTCAGACTGTCTGATTCCCAGTCCAGGGCTCAAGAGACAGGGTAATTTTGCATCTAACAAGCATTACTAATGGGATTTGCAGATGGTGACAGATGTATCTTCTTAGGAAACAGACATATAAAATAATGAGAGATTAAAGATAATTTCAGACATGGATGTTAGCTTTCTGTACCTATGTACACACAAACAAAGTGTTTGCTTTCTTAAGTAGAGAAGCACAGACACTTTTACCAGTGCAATACTAAGTAGTTAATGCAGTACTAGGTAAAAATCAAGATGCCACATCAGTTTGTGTGATAAGAGTTGTACTGATATATCTGGTTCACATCCAAGCTGTGCCATAGACCAGCTACATAACCCCCGGCAAGGCAGCTCCTTTCTCTACTTCTCAGATCCAGGAAAAGTCATTTTTCTTCTGTCTTATCTGTTCTCCATTTAGCTCTTTGGGGAAGTCACTTTTGCAATCAGCCTTTGTGCAACACTGAACACACAAAAGATCCAGTCTCAGTTTAAACACTACTGTAATACAAATAATAAACAATCATCATTAAGTCATTAATTCACTGAACAGTCTCTTTTTCTCTCTCTGTGCGAACATTTTGAGTTGGAAGAGATTTCTTTCAGCAGGGAGGTAAATTTGTACTCTCTCGTAAATGGAAAGATCATGTGCCCCTGTATTCATAATATTGAATAATAAACAACAATTTGATAAATTTCTTGACAAGCACCACAAATCTTCCCTGCAAGTCATGCCAGCTCTTAACAGCCAGTTCTGTTCAGAGGACTCGGAGAAATCACAGAGCTAGCTTAGATGCCGTTTAGGTTTCACTGGTAGTCAAACACTGCAACCTAAATACACTAATTGCAGCATCGTTTCCGTTGTGTATGTTATCAAATATGCATGAACCTCCTCTCCTCAGGGATAGCTGCTGCAGGCAGGGCACCTTGTAACCCTGCAGTTGCATCCGGTGGCAGCTATTAGAGGAATTGCTTCTTGCAGTGAAGAGTCTGAGTATTCTGACTGAGAAAGGGTTCTGGAGATTATATTGGCTGATAATATTTTATTTTATTGCCATTCGGGAGGATTAGGGAAATCACATCCACCCAACAGAGACTATTTCTGGCAGGTGAGAATGTTGTATTTCCATTGCGCTAGGCCTGATGCAACGTTTAAAGCGCTGATAGGGAACAAACGCATCCCCAGAAGCCCGGGGTTAGCCCAGGCTGCCTGGCCAAGCCACACAAAGCAACTCCACCACCTGCAGTCTTGGGAACTGACACTCACCTCAACTGGCAAGCAATATATCCTCATAAGAAACAGGTAATCGGGAGAAACAGGCAGCCATGCTTAGCACTGCAGCTTCTGTGGGTGCATAAATCCACCACACAGCGTGCTCCTCAGACAGGTGAATACACGCGGGGGCTCTAATACCCGCAGCTAGTGCCAGGCTAACAGCACAGCCCATAAACAGGCAGAAACTTTTCTTAAACTGTCACACTAATTTCTACATCACTTATGAAGACACAAGCTTTCATTCTACTCTCCATTAGGCCTGGTAACTATCACCTCATTATCCTTGCTCCATCTTCAGTACAGCTACAGGTAAGCGACATAAAGACCATTGTGAAGTTCGACTTCCCTCCCCTTCACACGAGCTCTTAAACACAGGCTCAGTGTTGCATTACTGACATAATTTCTCCCTTCTTTGGTTTGTCTCCATGTTGCTGCACGTATAAATACCTCTTTATATCTGTGAAATCCCTGCTGCTCTCCACAGTCACACAGACACATACACAAAAATGTGTGGTTTAAATCACATAATGAGATAAGAACAGAAATGGCTACAACCTGCTTGCCCAGCCCAGCTCCTACATGCATGAAAGTTAGAGGAATTTGGCTTCTTACACCACCTGGCACAGCTGCCCTGGCACCGGTATCACCCAGGCTCACAAAGCGTGTTCTTGCTGTCCCAGTGCACGACACAGAGTTAACGCTCTGAGGAGAGGCTCTAGATGTCCCACATACAATAGAGAGCTTTGAAAGAAAGGCTTTCATGATTTATGGGTACTCTAACACAGCGGGAGTTAGAGACCTTCTACTTTCAGTAGACTCTTAAAGCAGTCTCTGTGCAGGGAAGGAATGAAGCCAGAACAATGCAGTGTTTCTAGGGTCCCGTTTGAACTTCCAGCTGGTTTAGCTAAATATCTGAGCTCTAGTGACCCAGTGACATACCAGCTTTATATTAGGCATGGGAGACATGGCCAAGGGGGGAGCAGAGCAACTTTCTTCCAGGGAGAAGCTGGTCTTTGTTAGTGGTTATTTTTCTGTTCCATTTTCCAGTTTCATCCTTAACAAATTCAAAGAAACTTGCATCTCAAGTGAATTCCTGTAATTAGATTTCAAGAACTGGCTCGTACTTAGGTTTCATTTACAAGTATTTTAAAGCACAGAAATGATTAGCCGCGTTATCTGCGTTACTGCTTTAGGGGGAGTCTTTTAATAAGTTTTAAAGAGGAAAAAACCCCACAAAAGAGGAAGTAGGGTAGGTATGGTAGCAAAGCACTGTGCCTTAGCTCACTGCATGCGGGTGCAGGTGATGAAGGCAGAGGCACTCTCTGCCGTGGCTTTTTTCTGCAACTAGAGCTGGGTGTCTGGAAGGCTGACAAGCTCAGACTGGAAGTGCTCAAGTTCACAACCATTAGGAAAAATCCTAATGCACCCACATCCTGCACCTTCCCCTGGGTTCCTCCCAGCCTCCTGTCCCACCTTTCTTCTGTGAACTCCTCACTCTGCCACCAGCAGCTCATTTTCCTGAGCGACTGCAGAAGCAGCTAATGGGGTTCAGGCTCCCCATATGCATTGTAGCCATCCCATCTTTTTCCAGTTCTACCCACCTGATTTGTTTACATTCTGAAAAGAGCAGACAAAGCAAACAGCTGTGAGAAGAAAACTAATTTGTCCTGTGGCATATCTGCCAGGGCAATTTGAAGGAGCAAATAGAAAAGCGAAGAGACAAGGGAAGAAGTGTCCTGCTTCTTCATTCCTGCACATGTTTCCAGATGGCTCACTCACTTTGTTTCCTCTGCTGACATCCACTATGTGCTTGAATTTATTCCCTTTGATCCCATCAGCTTATTCCACACTCATGCCCAGTTCTGTGCAGGTCCCACCCGATGCTCCCAGGAGCATCAGACCCCAAGCTCAGACTGTGCAGGTTAAAGATGACTCCTGAGAAACACTGAGGGTTGTCCCCTTCTGCTCTTCTGGAGAAAAAAAAGCAAAACAAGTGCCTAAGTGGATTAAAATAAAAGCAAAATTGAATAGGGACATGGAACTATGACCCACCCACAGCTGAGGTAGCCCAGGCTAAGATGGTAACACCCTCCTTGCCCTTCATTCATGCTGTTCTCTGTCAAGGGAAAAGAAGGCTATTTTGTATCTAATATCAGCTGTTTAAAAATTATTACCATCCATAAATGTGCACTTCCCAAAGACAAATAATGATAACACTGCTGAAAGAGCATTGATTCCATAAAATGATCAGAAAGGAGTGCTTAACTATTTCCCGAGGAAAGAAAAAAAAAATATGGTAATACCACAGATTTCGATTACATAAGATCATTTTTAGGAGTAGAAGTCTTCATGTCAATTCTAGGTCTTCCTTCTTTCACAGCCTGATCCATATTCTTTAGTCAGGTCATTACAGCTTCCCAGAAATCCCTTTTGAAATTTAATGCAAACTACCATTTTTTACTAAGCATTTCAATTCTGCTGTGGGTTCTGTATTCTCCAAGGCAAGCACATGCATGAACAGTATCGTGTGTCTCCTGGGTGTTTGTAATAATTACTTTAATGCACACAGAATTATTGCTGGGGTTATCACTTCAATTGTATTATTTGACCCCAAGTTACTATTTTCCTGTGCAAATTTTCATGTTATTGTATATGTTGATGTTGAATTTTCTTCTTTGAATAGACATGGTACTTGCCATGAAGTATGTTTCAAAGTGCAGAGAGGCCTATTTATTGGGGGGCTGGAGGAATGTGTTTGAGAGAAAGTGAGCGTGTGTCATCTTGATCCATGCAGCAATCCTGCAGGATTCAGTCTGTGTCTAATCACAAAGAGAATTGGTCAGAGGTGCACACAGTTGTTGACCGCAGTTTCTTTCGATGGGCAGAAGCACTGCTCTGCAAAGAAAACCGTGCAGCCTGTGTAGTTAGATTTCTCCATCTTCAGAGCAACTTAATTAAAAACCTCCAAGTATCTAAAGAACAAGAATCTCATTGTTTCAGCATCAGCACAGGAATTCATCAGGGATGGCCAACTAATAGCACAAAGGAGACAAGATCCAGTTTGCAAGGTAGCTTTATCTGATTTCTGGAGAGCATCGGCAGTCAGGAGGTCAACAATACGAGGTTTGCGGGAGGGTGGGGAGGTGTGTGTGTTTTGGGAAGGGTGCAGAGACTACACCAGCACAGCCAAGTCTCTTAGGTTTTGCACAGTATCACACAAATGTAATTAAGTCTACGAGTATGGCTGAAAATAAAGATGGTCTTAGAGTAAAAAAACGTCAGGTCAGCCCCTTCCAAGTAATTAAGAAAAATATTTCCCCCCCTGCAGAAAATAGGACCGAATCACAGGACAAATCAGTATGAGCAGCTCCTTGAACACCAATATATACAGTACAAAGGGAAAAAAATTAAGACTCCAATCTGTGATTTATGCAGAGCGAACTCATGCTGCCAGAGTTAAATTGTCCTTGCAATTGCTAAGAAACTAAGGATGACAAAATCTTAACTCGGAAAAGATGCAGCCAACACAGATAATTCTATATTAGAGCTCATCCGTGTGATAAACAGTAAATTGATCACCAAAAAAGGTATTATCCAAAGAAGTAATCATGACTTGATTGCATTTTTCAAGTGCAAATAGAAGACTTTTTTACTTTGCCAAAACTACTAATATACATGCTTGCTGCTTAAAAAGGATCGATTTCATGAAGCTGGGGGAGAAGGGCAGGGAGTAGAAAAGCCAAACCAGTTGGGAGAAAGAATTTTAGAAGAAAAATGCTGCAATAATTGGGAACAGCTTAAGAACATTTTTCTGGATGTCCAGAAAAACCACAGTCTGAGTCAAAGAAAGCTGTAGCTGCTAAAACCCCAGTTGGCTTAGGGGGAAGTGTAAGCAGGTATAAAACATACACGTAACAAATGCAAAAAAGGTGGTGTTCTTTGTTTTAATACAAACCATAATGCAGAAATTGCTAAAAATGTACAGGAAAGCCATAAATTTCTCCTATTGTCCGTCTATATTTAAATAAAGGCCAACAGAAGAAAATTTGTAGATATAAGACTAATAAAAAGGAACTGCATAGTGGTATTCTTCATACACAGATTGAACTGTCAAATGATTAAAAATAATGAAGAAAAGGAAAATGTTTTCAGTAAACACATTGCCTCTATGTAAAGAAAAGTTGGACAATACAGTCATATCTGATGACAATGATAAATACTATATTTCAACAGTAGACACCAAAAGCATTAAGCAAAAGCCAGTATACTAGAAGGTGGTGTTTTAAGATCAGCAAAACTAAAAATATTCCTGCATACAAGAGTTTTAAAATACATGGTCAAAATGTAGGAGATGACCTCTTGCGCAGACTATCCAGTAAATCTTTAGAGCACCACAGCACTTCTAAAGGACTGATAAAGGCTGAAGTTGCTCTAATATTTAAAATTCAGAATAAGGGATGTTGATCCCATGCACATCAGCCTGCCACTACTGCAAAAGATAGAGAGAGCAGTATCAGGAATAGCTTGAAAAATGTTTCAGCAATAATAGGATAATTGATGCATGTGGGTTTATGGAAAACAGAGCTCAAAATAGCCACCTTTCTGTGGGTAGCTGATGCAGACAACCATGTTTATGTAGTGTGCAGTCTGCTGTAAAACTTCCATCTTATGTGAAGTTTTGATTAAACTATTATAAAATATATGTCAGCATTGCTCATATTAAATGGTTAAACCCCCAGCTACTTAGTAGACCTGAAACTAAGCAGAAAAAAAAAAAATAAGATGGGGCTACAAAGTAGCAAAAAGACTTTAAGACATAATTAATTCTTAGTGAGGATCTATTCTGCCATTCACTACATGCACAAGCACGGTATTGTTACAACTGCTAGCATTAACAGAAGTCACATACACGTTCATTGCCACACACATATAGGTGTAAGACTTTATCAGCTGCTTCTGTCTAAAGGAATGCTGGATAAGGCAGGAAGACTAATAGTGACCCCTCTTCACTACTCCAGTATTACAGGAATCTGTCTGAATTAGTGCCTTTATATGCACACAGCATATTAAATCACTGCAGTGACACTATAATGCTTGAAGGAAATAGAAACATGAGTACTTCTAACATTTAAAGAAAAAATATATGCTGAATTTGATGGTATTTGGTGTTTACTAAAAAAGTTCAGCACTGAGATAAGAGATTTTTACAATGAGATTTTCCCACTTACGCATACCATCCTACATTCATTGCCAAGATAACATCTAACCTATGATATGAGGATCAAATTCCCATTTAGAAGGATTTATTTCAACAGCAGGTACAAAGCAGTCTTTCACAACAACTCATTTGCGAAGGAAAACCTTCATAAGGACAAACACTTTCTGAACTGATTTGCACCATCATAAAACTGAGCTGCACCATAGATCACAAGTGGAAACAAAACAACCCCCTCCAGTTAACTCATTAATTAAATGCATTGCTGAGAATAACTCAAATCTTTCTGCTTTGATTTGTGAGTGTTAGCAGTCACCAGCAACAGTAACAGCCGTAGAGATATCTGTCGTTGTTGGAAAAAGGTTTCTTTGAAAGTTTACATTACCAAGGGAAGACTTTCTAGGCATTTTTATAAGCAGGATAAATTGATTTCCCAGGAGACACCTCCGTGCTATCAGACCAATGTTGATTCTCCGTCAGAGATGTGTTATGAAACCAAAAGAGCTTTCACATCATCTAAACAGAGTTTATCTTCTCTCTAATTCAGCAAATATTCATATATTCCTGGTACACCCAGCTGCCTAATTTGGCAAGGTTTGTCTGTTCCTGCTTTCAAAAATAGAGTCATGAGGCAGCACCAGACTAACACAGAAGAGAACACCCTTCT
The DNA here is from genome assembly GCF_000699245.1 of Pterocles gutturalis. Classification (NCBI taxonomy): domain Eukaryota; kingdom Metazoa; phylum Chordata; class Aves; order Pterocliformes; family Pteroclidae; genus Pterocles; species Pterocles gutturalis. The sequence continues at coordinate 2,984 of NW_010120227.1, read as the reverse complement.
GTCCTCCGTGTCATGGGATACCTTGAACAACCCCCCTTTTCTTTATGCTGCACCATGTAAGAAATGGCTTTATGAACAAGTGCTGTGAGACCTTGCAAGGAGAAGGCAGGAGCACAGTAAACAGTGGGGATCCAGGCAGAATGTTATTAGCCCTTCTCAGCTTCTTCCTCTAGTTACCAGTTTTCCAGACTTCCTTTTATATCTGAGCTGGATAAATGCATGAATACAGGATTTGAGCTTTTATTGCTTGCTTCTCAAAGACTGAAGGGATCTGGACAACTTGACGACCTGAGCAGCCACCACTGTGGTGATTTCAGAGCAGGAGCCCAACCGTGATCTCTAAGTCTGTGCAGGTCTAGTTGACTCAGAGCCCATGTTTGGTGCATGGACAAGTAAAAGCTTTCTTACATTGCTTGCATAGCACAATATAACCCTGAGTACACCAGGAACTGGGAAGTAGTAATTGAGAAACTATTCTCATAGAGGCGTTTTTCCTGCCTGTATCTATAATTTGCAAGCTGGATATTCAAAGTGATCTGCAAGTCTACTATTGTTCTGTAACTAGAAGCTTCATTTTTGATAACTTCTTGTTTGCCATTGCAAACTGCATGCGCACAGTAGGTTCCCTCTTTGTTCTCGTGGCATGGTGCAGTTTGAATAACAGTACAGAGGAGGAGATAACAGTTAAGGTACAAATAATCTGCCTTTATGCTATTGATATTGTCTATAAGATTTATTTTCTCATTACTACAGTTTTTCTTCTCAAGGCATGCTCTCTTGATGTGAGACACCTTTACACACAATATTTCAGTCCATTTTACTCTTTTCTTCGTGTTTTGTGTGCCAAAGAATTGGGTCCACTGAGCTTTGAGCATTAGTTTCTTTAGGACTACACTACTACACATGTCCATGGTTGACAGCCGTCTGAACATGAGCCAGCAGTGTGCCCAGGTGGCCAAGAAGGCCAACAGCATCCTGGCCTGTATCAGCAATAGTGTGGCCAGCAGGGCTAGGGAAGTGATTGTGCCCCTGTACTCGGCACTGGTGAGACCACACCTTGAATCCTGTGTTCAGTTTTGGGCCCCTCACCACAAAAAGGATATTGAGGTGCTGGAGCAGGTCCAGAGAAGGGCAACGAAGCTGGTGAAGGGTCTGGAGCACAGGTCTGACGAGGAGCGGCTGAGGGAGCTGGGGTTGTTTAGTCTAGAGAAGAGGAGGCTGAGAGGAGACCTTATCACTCTCTACAACTACCTGAAAGGAGGGTGTAGTGAGGTGGGTGCTGGCCTCTTCTCTAAAGTAACAAGTGATAGGAGAAGAGGAAATGGCCTCAAGTTGCACCAGGGAAGGTGTAGGCTGGATATTAGGAAAAATTTATTCACTGAAAGAGTGGTCAGACATTGGAACAGGCTACCCAGGGAGGGGGTGGAGTCACTATCCCTGGAGGTGTTCAAGAAACGTGTAGATGTGGTGCTTAGGGGCATGGGTTAGTGAGTTAGATGGTGTTGGGTTGGACTTGATGATCCTTGAGGTCTTTTCCAACCTTAATGATTCTATGATTCTATGTACAATAGCTTATTTTATCAGCACACGTTCTATTGAAACTTTCTATTGAAAGTTAGGTTGTCTTGTCTTCTGGTGACCAGAAAAGTGCCTCTTTTGAGATGATTAACTGGTGTTTAAGCACATAAGCAAACAAGAGCAAGGGTATTAAGAACATGAACTTCATCTGCAAGGGCCCAATTAAGACTGATATTTGAATCTCCAAATATGACAAAGCAAATATTCCCAGCAGCCTCTGCTTTGAACAGTAACACTTCCAAAAAATGTACCATAAAAACAAAACACCTTTGATCAAAGCATGACACTTCCAAAGAATAAACATAAAACCAACCCAAAATTAAAGATCATGCCAATAGGTCCAGAACTGTATCAGTTTTCTGAGGATTTGATCAATACCTGGGATTGCATCAACTTAGAACGTATCTTCTAGAATAAACTCATGCAGCTCCCCAGGTGAAGTTTGCTCAGTTTTGCAACTAAAACTGTATCCAAAAAATCTGATGCTAATGGAAATATTCCATCATTCACTGGAGACCCTCACCTCCCCTCACTCAAAGCTACCATTTTACCATCATTGCTAAATACTACCTGTCAAGAAAGAGTTGCATTTGATTGAGATGCGGAGGCATCAATAAAATAATTGCTGATGTCAGATAGCATTCTTTGCTAAGCGCTCATTCCCCTGTATGACTTAATTAACAATGCCTTCACATCAGAATAAATCAGCTGTTTTTTAATTTACCTGATGTCTTCAGACAATTTCACGACTGTGACATGGGGGTTCCTTTATTATTTCTTAAAGAGCATTAGACAGGTGAGAGGCATGGACTCAATTTGAGACTGAGACCCCCAAATCCCTGCTGATATGATGGAGGAATGGAGAGGCAGATGGTATTTGAGCCAGTCTGGAGGTTTCAGAAGCACAGCTTATGTAACAAAGGAATTAGAAAGCAACTTATCCGAAGTGCCACAGCACACAGACAATAAAACCTAGTGAACTAGATGATATAACAACATTAGAGACATGCAAAGAAGAGTCAAGACTGACATGAGAACCATCTCCTTAGGACAAATTGTTGCACTTTTTTTTAACTGAATGGACAATAAAATGTGTGCTTTTAAAATTACACTTAGAAGAACTGAATAAAGCTTCCCTCCAGCATAACTTCCACTTAGAGCAGCTGAGGACACCTGAGGTAGAAAGCAGGGCAAACAAAGAAGCCACAATTCTATGCTCATCTGTGTTCCCACCAGAATGAGAAGAGCAGATTTTCCTGTGCAAAGCACTTCAGAGTCAGACAATAATCTTACTTATAACTGTGCAAACTCAAAATGACTCCTCTGATGCTTACAAAATCATTCCAGATTTGCACTCCCTGTACACAAGATCAACTGCTGGGATGGAGTCTAGTTGGAGGCCTGTA
>NW_010120226.1:0-511 GCF_000699245.1 Pterocles gutturalis | reverse complement strand
TTAGCTACCTAGTCATTGGCTTTTTTTTTTCTTTAAAGAAAATCAGGCTTTTTACAAGTTTACATGCCTTTCTGTTGGCGTATGTTTTTAAATTATTGATTCGTTATTCGATGCATTGTCTGCAGCCGAGGCATTTCATGGGTTGACAGTGTTTTATTGGGAAACCAAGATGTGAACCGACTAGTTTATTTTCATGCATTTTCTTACTCCTGAATAATGTAATTATGGATCTTTCAGGGTAAACTGTGGCAAGCTGAGCTGAACACAAAGTGACAGCGCTCAAAACTGAGCTATGCAGCATCATTTCAAATAAAAGCTAAGGAGAAGGCATACATCATTTCTCATTTAACAAAAACCAGCTTGCATTCATGCCATCATTCAAGGAATCAGATCCAAGTGTCTCATTCTGAGAATGATCTGTAGTCCTCATGGCCCAGAGCATAAGTGCTCATGGACAAAATTCTACCTATGCCCTACACAACTTCCAACTGATATGGGTTGTTACCTTGTC
>NW_010120225.1:0-292 GCF_000699245.1 Pterocles gutturalis | reverse complement strand
TCCCCACCAGGCCCCTCTGTCACTCCCCACTTCAGCTAAATAAGGGAAAGAAAATAAGATTAAAACCTCATGGGTTGAGATAAAAGCATTTTAATTAAAGCAAAAGCCAAGGCCGCATGCGGAAGCAAAAGGAAAACAAAGATTTTTTTCTCTACTTCCCATCAGTAAGCGATGTCCGGCCACTTCCAGGAAGCAGGGCTTCAATATGCATAGTGGTTGCTTGCAGAGACAAATGTCTTAACGATGAATGCCCCCTCCTCCTCCCTTCCCTTAGATTATATTGCTGAGCTGA
>NW_010120224.1:57497-67502 GCF_000699245.1 Pterocles gutturalis | reverse complement strand
TCCCTTCACCCCTTTAATTCTCTCCCCTGCCCTCGGGTGTGGGGGGGGGAATTGGGTGAGTGGGTGTGTGGTTTGGCCCCCAGCCAAGGGCAAACCCATCACACATTTAAAATAATTGGATTGCACCCCAAACTGAAAAGACTTGAGAAAGCAGAGAAAAAAAAGGTCTGGTTCACCGCTGTTATGTAACTTTCACGCAGGTTTAGCTGCACCTGATTTTCCACGACTAGCATAAAACTAGAATGAAACTGTACTAATGGAGTTGAACAGAGATTAATCGGAGCTGACGAGCTAGATAATTTTGAGATCAATAGCAACTGTTATAATAATGTATTCTGAGGAGAGGATACACAACAATCATGATCCAGGATTTATCATAACTTTATCACTTTTTGGGGATTTGTCATGGAGCAATTAACATAGCTTTGTGAAGCCAACCTATCAGAAAAGGAATTATGGACTTTGTGTTATGAGAATTAAGAGTTGTTAAATGATAAGCCAAAAAATCATCATTCTTCGGGGAAAATCTTAAGTGTTGGTCAGGAACAAAAAGTTGCATATAAGAACTTTTAGGGATATTTCTAGAATGTGGCCAGCATCACCTTGTTCAAAAGTATCAGCACTAACAGGGACAAAACAGTGTATCCAACAATTACTTGTTTGATATAGCATAACAAATGTATCTTCATCTGCATATAGAAGATGAATAATTTTTTTCCAAGCAATAAAAACTTTCAGACTTTGTATAGAATCTGTTTGCCAAATTTAGTTTACCACTATTTTCAAGTGCAAATGCTAATTGAAATTTAATTAGAGGAATGATTGTTCTAAATCCTACATATTGAGAGCAACAAAACAAAAACCAGCATTTCCCATTTTGTTGGTTTTGCTCAATTTACCTGCAGAGCTGTTAAATTTTGTAAAAACATGTTTTTTCCTTCTCTCAGAATAAAAAGAAAAGGGGATTACATGCACTCTTTAGTATATTAATTTGTCAAGTTTCAAATGTTCTTGTCTAAATACTTGTCTATTTTTCTGTACAAATGAAGGGCTAAATAAATACCCTGTTCAACATTCAACTAAACAAAGTGACTGAATGTAAAGGGGGAAAGAGGAAGAGAAAGAAACTAATGAATTATATGGATTAGCATGAGAACGAATAATAGAGGATAAGAAAGTGGGTGGCCATATTTCCTATCTTGACGAGTCTGTTACCTAGGAAACAAAAGACCGAATGATTGCATAAATGACCCTATTCCTGTGGATTTGAATTGATGAAATTATATAGGAGTGCAATTTATGCAGAACAAGGAAGTAGATTGTCAGGGGCACTGTTTATTAGGTGAAATGAAAAACCCTAAAAACCTATTTTCATTTTGATGGGTTTTTAAAGCATTCATTACCTAAGTATTCTGTCTTTATTATCTAAGTTTCTGACCTAACAGAACTATGCAGTAAAAACTAACCAATCACCCCATCCAGCTGATTAATCACCCTTTTTAAAGACTCCTGTAGAGGACACTAATCATTGACTGAACTCCAGCTCTCATCAGCAGGACTCAAGTTGATTCCAACAGACATCCAGATGGTATTGTTAGGATAGCATTTTGACTACTAACAAGGAGTTCATTAATCTGCTATGTCTGCTGGCCTTCCATCAAAGGCAATCTGGTTGAAGAAACTGGTGTGTCCTCACATGTGATGATGAACAGCTATCACTCATTAATTTTATAGCAGAAAAAGCTAGTAACACATTCGTCTGCTACTCATATAAAAATCTTTGTAAAAATATGAAGTAATCACCAAAAGAATGATAGTGTTTGACCCCTCTTGACAAAATAACCCTGAGGAACTCAGAGAAACACTTGCAAGAATTCAAAGGACGTTTTCTTCAATAGACTGCAATTAGCTTTTTTAGATGTTCTTATAGAATCATAGAATCACAGAATGGTTTGGGTTGGAAAGGACCTTAGATATCATTGAGTTCCAACCCCCCTGCCATGGGCAGGGACACCTCCCACCAGCCCAGGTTGCTCAAAGCCTCATCCAGCCTGGCCTTGAACCCCTCCAGGGATGGGGCATCCACAGCTTCTCTGGGCAACCTGGGCCACTGCCTCACCACCCGCACAGTGAAAAATTTCTTCCTAAAATCTAGCCTAAATCTGTCCTCTTCCAGTTTAAATTCCTTACCCTTCATCCTGTCACTACATGCCCTTGTAAAAAGTCCCTCCCCAGCATCAATATTGTCACAGACTTCCAAAAGCTTTAGGAAGGTTTGACTAATTCCAATGATCTTCTGGCATTTCTAGCCAGAAATTTCTATCTTTATTTTCTGCACAAATAAAAAAACTTCAAGTATGCTTAAAGTAAGAATGGAATAAAAAGATAATTATGTTTGAAAAGGCACAGGAAACAATATTTGTAATGAAATTCAGAATAGTCAAACTGAGTCAGCTTGGATAGTCACTTCACATCTTGTCCAAAATGTAGTGCTTGGGAATGAGTATACGAATGGAGCAAGCATAACGTGAACTGAACCTGGATCAGAATCTTAACTTATATTTGCTTCTTTTTTAAAAGTACCTGCCAGTATTAAAACCAACAGAAGACTCACCTTGAGAATAGGATTTCAATACTATTTGGATTAACATTTTCATTCAGAGAAAGATGTGACATCCCACAGCAACAAATTTCTGTTACAATGAACTGGGCACATGTGTGTCTGGTGTACCGATGGAATTTCACCAGCCTCAGTTTCAGTAGAATCTTTTCCATGAGTTGTTTTGGAAGAAACAGTATGTTGTGACCCCAATAATGAGATAAGTCATATTTTACCACCTTGTAATGTACAAAATGATAAATAGATGAAATCATAATCACGTGTGAAAAACAAGGTAAGATATGGAGAAGTTGGAGGACACCATGCGGAAGAAGGGAGATATTTCCGGTAGGAGCTGTGACCCATGGAGAGCCCACACTGGAGCAGGATTATCCTGGAGGATTGCAGTCTGTGGAAGGATCCACGCTGGAATAGCTTGTGAATGACTGTAGCCTGTGGGAAGGACTCACACTAGGGTAGGGGAAACTAGAGCAGGGAAAAGGAAGGAACAGTAAAGCGGAGCTGTTTTGGTAGGGGGAATTTTAGTTTTTGTCTGTGTTTCTCACCATGCATCTCTAATTTAATTGACAATAAATGAAATTAATTTTCCCAGTCAGTCTGTTTGGCCCATTACAGTACTTGGTAAGTGATTTCCCTGTCTTTATCTTGACCTTTCATTTTCTTTTCTCCCCTGTTGAGGAGGGGGAGTGAGAGAGCAGGTGGGTGGGGATCGAGAAACCAGCCAAGGTCCATCCACCATACAAACTTCATCAAAGTCCACTTATGCACTGTAGGCTTTTAATGTGAGATTGCCTAGGTCAGTGCCTTTTAAACAAATTTTGTACTGCAGCCATAAATTCAGCAGTAAAATTCAAGACCTGAGAAATAAGAGCACATTCACATGATGCTCACGTATGAGTTTGTGGGTGCCCACACATGATTCTAATTGCACTCATGCAGAATTTTAAAGCAAAGCAGCTATTTTCACTAGTTCCTCATATGCATATTTCTTCCTTATTGCAATTTTTTTTTTTTTATTTAGGAGAATTCACTTTAGAAGAGCATTTCAGCTAAAAGAAAAAAACTCAGAAAAGGCAACATGTTTTCACAAGAAGTTAAATCAGAAGAGCTATTTTGAGCCATTTCCCCAAACATAACATAGTGAATGATTTAACACATTTATAAGCCAAACCCCTTAAATGTTTTTGAAAGTTAAATTGTAATTTCTAAGTATTTCTAAAAAAGTTAGATGCAATTCATAAATGTAGCTAGTTTTGGCCCTGGAGAATTTGGCAAAATTCTGATTTCAGTAATCCCTGTGAAATCTTACTGTCAGCTGTATCAAGACATTCATCCTGGTTGTAATAAAAAAGTTTTTATCTTTTCACTCTTTGTGTCTTAAACTGTCTTTTTTTCTGTAGGCTGTAATCTTACTTTCATTTCCTTGGAGACTTCTGTCCTAAAGTGCATTGTCTTCACTCCAATTGCTTCTTACCCACAACTATCTCCGCTATATTAACAGAACAGCTTTATATGTAGCACATACTGAACCAGAGAAGATAACTGTGGATGGTCAGACCTAAGAACCCAACTGGTTTTAGAGAGATAGGTTTCAGGGATAGCATTCTTTAAAAAAAGAAATTAAAAAAAAAAGTCTGCTGCTGCAGTGGAGACCTTAGGATAAGAACAAACAAATAGGGGAAAGGCAACACTGCAGAAGCTACTACGTGCCACTAAATGTGAAAAGATATTCTTCTTGAATCCAAAGTCCAAATTTCTAGTAGGCAAAGTGTGAATTAAAATTTCATTTCATATATGTCAAATGAGGAAAAGAAAAATTAATCTAACAGATTAGTTATGGATGAACAATGTTATGTAACTCCACTAGCCAGACTCTCAAAGCTCCAGTCACTGCTTCAGGATGAAGGCACACAATGAACACAATTTAATGCTATGCAAATTGTCAATTTGCAAACAAAATAAGACATCTACTAAATATTTTACAAAAATATTTCTGTGGTGTTCATCTAAGTCTATTCGAGTTACTAAAATTATGATATGTCTAGCTGATATTCTTTAAATTTATAACATTCTTGCTCAAAGCAGGGTAAACTTCTAAGTTAGTTCAGATTTCTCAGGGGTTGTTCAATCAAGGTTCAAAAATCTGCAAGAAAGACTCCACAACCTCTCTGGGCACTGTTTCATATCTTTACCATTCTCATTGTGAACAGCTGCTGTACGAAAGATAAATTTAATAAATATACATATGTATATATAAATGTTAAAAATATATGCCACTACTGTAAACCTGATAATGTTGGTAAGAACATTTGCAACTAGCTTTTGATTATTCTTCTTCCTCAATCTAAGTTACCAATCAACTGCTTCAGTCCTCTGTCCAGTTCAAGATTCAAGGGATTAACATTCCTTTGTTTATGACTGACAAAATTTTCTTTAGTTTTGGTTATTTTCATTTTTATTGCATGTCCCACCTCCTTACTTGGAGTAGCTAGTCTTTATTTCTATGTGACTTTCTGTAAAGAGAAGACAGGTAGAAATATTCTTCTGGATTTAGTTACAGGTTCTCTTCTGAAGATGTCAAAGTTTTTCGATTTTCAACTATTCTTTCAGTCTTTGACAGTTTAACTTGTACACACATATATGTCTCCACATTAAACCTGCTTTTACAGATTTCAAATCCTTAGTAGATGAATTTATGCCAAATTATATATTCTGCAAGCAATTGTTATTAAGCTATTCACTTGCTATTTGGTTAGAACAGAGAAGTTTTTCAAATATCTTTTCCATGATTCTCACTATCTTAAAAACATTATGTCCTTTTGCAGGTAAATGCTTTATCATCAGACAACTGCCATGTTTATTCCAATAATTCTTTTTCCTTAATGTCAATAATGGCAATGCCCACTTCCTCATCTCTCTTTGTTTGGATCATCTTATGGAACTGGATCATAATGCAAAGTTGGGTGATGATTAGGCAGGCACTTAACTGTAAAACTGAACATCATTCAAGGTGGAGAGGTACTGGTCTGGAACAAAAAAAATGTGAAAGTGACCTAGAACTTCCCGTGAATACTACCTGTGAAAGTTAACCACACGAAAAAATGTTTTTGGAAGAGAGAAAAGAGTGACACCACCACACCTGTTCTGTTTTGCTTCTCAAAACCCAGCCCATAATTCTGCAAAGCAAGAGAAACACATAAAATTTCTTTATATAGCAGGATGGGAAGTACATTAGGGAAGGAAGGGGAAAGCTGGCTGTTGGCATGGTTTGGCATGAGGAAAGAAATATCAGAAGGAAGACTACCAGTAAAGAGAGCTTGAAACAGTCCTGTGAATAGAATGCAGTTTGGCCATCATCTATGACTTTACCAACCTTCCTTGCACTATCAGTCTCGGCAGTTCCAGTTTGGTAGTCTTTGACTCTGCAAACACTGCAGCTGGTCTTAATGACAGGCAAATCTGCTTTGAAAAAAAAAGAGACATATTCAACCTTCCTATTTAAAGAGACAGATATAAACCACCCTCAGAGAAATCTGAAAATGCTCTCGGGAATTAAGAACAAGCATAGACTAACAAGAAAGAGAAAATGTTTTCTTGCACTTAAGTCATTCACCTATTTCTGCTGAGCTTCAGCAGACTGAAAAGCAAAAGAACAACAACACAGCTTTGGGGTTCCTTTCTTTAGCTTCACTAAGACCTGCTTGAGTATGTCTGTTTTATCCATTCTGCAGACCAGAAATATACAGATTTTTGAAGGCTTTCTGTGAAGCAAGTGAAATAAAAGATGATAATGCTTCCATAGGAAGTACAGCCAAAACAGATTGAATCTTCTTTCAAAGTCTGTTTCTTCAGGTTCAAAGGAACCTGATACTTAAGAAATCTGATTCTATTATGATTAATCTGGTGTGCCTACTTTAAGAGGCAGAGGTGGAATATATTCAGTGCAGGCAATATATTGTAATAAGAGTCTCCCATTTTCTTTGATGTGTCAGGAGAAACCTGAATATTTCTCCTGAGCATCCACAGTTCATTATATGAAACAAGCTACAGTACTCTCTTCTCCCTTCTTACCACATTTTCAGTAAGAGTTAGTACTTTCTCTTCTATGGAAACTTGCTAATAAGAATTCAATATGATAGCTGAAACATTTTTGCCATTACCCCATGATTATTTTATTTGTTTCCCATAACTTCATTAAATATCAAACATTGATTTAGTTAAATAGCCTGCATTTCTTATGTAATGAACTATTAAACATATGAAAATTGTTATTTGTTAATGTATACACTACCTTTACACATTAAAGTCCTTCCCTTTGCATCTGATCAAGTCAAACTATTCCTTCCCCGAACACTAGCTCTGTGCCACACCAGTTCTGCTGTTCTCAGAGTATCACTATAGAGCGAGCACGTTGGTGAAACTTGCTGTAAAATGATGACAGCAGGATCCTGACCTATGCTCAAATTGTTCTTTCTTCAGGGATCCAGCCAGTGAACTGGAACAGTCTGAAAAGTGGAAGACTTGATTCTGCTGACAAGCTTTTCAAGCCTGATGTCCCAAAGACACAGTATTTACCAAGTTTACCATTTTACAGACGACTGATCCACTGAAGAAAAAAATAAACAACCTTTCAAATAAAAGTACAAAACTGTCTTAAAAAGTAATACTACAATTCATGCAAATAATGCTCAGTAAGAAAAGCCAGTGAAAGTATTCAATGACGAAAAGCCGTTGTAGCCTGTGGTCAGATTAATAAATAGCCTGCATTATCATCTGTGGCTTAAAGGCTTAGGTCATGCTCCCATTAAAAATCGAGTATTCTCAAATTGCTTTCAGACTTGCATTCATGAAAGTGATTTTTAACACCTAAGAATAAAGCATTTTCTTATTTTATGATGCATTTTCAGATCTTCCATAAGGATTTTGCATGCAAAAATGGTTCCTACTAGAAATATTCAAGCAAATGGCTATGCTTAATGAATATTCTAGCAGGTCACTCACTGAAACATGTGGGGTTCACAAGTTGTTTTCTAAATGATTCCTCTGCAGGGTGGGAATTCTTATGTCAGAATTCATTACATTTTAGCAGTGATATGGTCGTTACTCTTCGTGGTGAACCAGGTAGTGATCTCACATTTTCCTTTAACTATTCATAAAAATATCAGTGTTCTATTAGGGTAAGTTCCAGGATGAACAAGAATTGTTTATACATCATTAGAACCAACCTCACAGCTTTACAGTAATTTACCTCGTTCAACAGATGAAGTGTAATTATACAGAAGAGTTAATGCAAATCTGATCTCTGTTTCTGAGTCATGAGCAGATTATATTGCTCGTTATATTTGAAGGTGTACTTTCAAATCAATACTCCTCAGCACTGTACAACTTATGACATGGTGTCACTGGGTATGTAGGCCTTGATGTACTCACATTCAAATGCAATGTAGAATCAGTTGTAAATTTTCCCATAGCTACTCACCAAAGGAAGCACAGCATATTATGTCTTCTTTGACAGAATTTCAGAAGCAACCTAACATTTTGGTGATCAGTCAAGAGAGAGGTATTTTATGGTTGCCTGCTATGGAAAGTAATGTGTGGCATTTTTGTGGTATATACTTTAAGGTAAAAATCAGTTTCCTCTTTAGTACTTTGGAGCTTGACATGCTGAGGTCAATCACAGATATTTCAAGTGATTGCACCCTTAGCCTACACTTAGCAGGGAACAAGAGTCAAGAACTACCTCAGTGCAGGGCAAGACAAAGAAAGTGTGCTCAACCACCAAACATTTATGCTGTTTTTCACTTTGTGATATCTAAAAGGCATTCTTTGCAATACAGAAGGACAATGTTGAATTTCATCTCAAATTTTTAATCCTTCTGAAGTGAAAAATGTAATTTATGAGCACAAGTAGAATACACCAAAAACGAAATATTGATATGATAGACCACCTTTAAATTTCCTAATATGGTTTTTCTACTGACTCTGCTAGCTACTCTCATCAGCATAAGACAAAAAGAAAATACAGTCTTTATAAGGGTGATGAAAGACACAAGCAAATGGGAATAGAACTGAAGCAAAACAGTGCGTAACATTCCAGATATGTTTTGTTGAAGTCTTCTTCCATCTAAAGAGAGGAGACGAAGCACGAGTAAAAAAATGAAGCTATGAGAATTTCTCGTCTCTCTCAAAATATGCTACACACATTCAACTTGTAAAATGGAGGATTAATCCTGCTGTTTTGCTTACACTACCCAGCATGCCATTAATCCATTCAGAAAATGCAGCTGAAAGGAACTGTTGCTGATGCAGAGATCCACAGCTGGGTAGAGGGCTGAAAATGCCAGAGTTGAAAAATTGAAAAAAGACTAACAAAACTGTGTATGCCTTCTCTTCAAATTCTTTCCACTTTGGAAGCACAAAGCTTCTTTTCATACAGATGTGATCAGCCTTCAACCTTCAGTCACCTCCTTTTGCTTGGGACACGTGATTTTTTTTTCTTATTTCTTCTGTACATAAAACAGTATTGTTAAGGTAAACAGCTACTCACATATGGCAATAATAGTTTAAATCATAAATGCTGTGTTGGCTTTGTGTGTGAAAACTCTCACCACTGAATCTCTTCTGATTTAAATTAGAGCCTCGAATAGGAATGGTATGGTATGTTTGGATTGTATGTTTGGAATTTGCTTTTATGTTGAGGGAAAAAGATATAAGGGAAGGCACTTTTTTTTTAGCCTTGATGGGATAAATAAAAAATTTACTCTCTCATTTGAGAAAGCCTGCTACTCCTTCTTTTACTCATTTCCATTAGGAGACTAGTGATAGGAATTTAGATAGAAATTTAATTTTTCTCTCATTTAATACCGAGGCCCAAATTCTCATTGTCTTGCCCCACTCCCATTAGGAGACTAGTGATAGGAATTTAGATAGGAATTTAATTTTTCTCTCATTTAATACCAAGGCCCAGATTCTCATTGTCTCGCCCCACTCCCATGGACAGTCAAGAGAGGCTTTTTGTGATTCCCCTAAAAGGAGCACCAGCTAGGTGGCATTAGACAATGACTCGAGGAAACAATACAACACAATTTTATTTGCTTCAGCAGCTGCTAAACCATCATGAATCAACTTCTCCGAGTCAAGCACCAAATCACACTTATCAATTATCAGCAGACATCACTTATCCATTAGGCAGCACCAGATAACGCTCAGTCATTGTTTGGGGGCAAAAATCAGACAGAAGACAGTAGGAAAGAGTTGACTAGTAAGAAGGGGGGAAGAAAGAGATAGATAGAGAGACACACACCAAGAGACAAACACAGAGACATAGAGAACATCACCAATCCCTCGTTCCAGCACGTGTCTTCTCTTCAGGCAGAAGTCTTTGT